>NC_134358.1:134107452-134407452 GCF_048569485.1 Anomaloglossus baeobatrachus
GTCTGTGGTACTGCAGTTCAGCTCTACAATACTACAAGCCACCCCAGACACAAATGTGGTATTGTTTTGTGGCCTGGTCACTCAGGCCACAGTCTGGTGTGGGGGATTGTGGCTACAAAGGCAATTGTTTGGCTACAAATCAGCATATAACATACTTATATTTACCTAGTCTGTCCTTTTTAAATAATGGGCCAGTTTTTCTCTTGGTCAATGATAACCATTTAGGGGTGAAGACCTGGCGGCCCCCAGATTCACATGTGTTCCCCAATCATCTGGTCATTGATGTAAAAATGCTTTCTTGGAGAACATGAGTGACAGTACGGGGGATGAGCTTGTGCTAATGGTATGGCAATTCTGGAACTCCCATATTTTGGTGGAATGGGGTCTCCTGACCCTATGTGACCTACAGATGAGTAAATGAGTTTGCCAGGCCTATGTGGTTATCTTCATTGTATTTTATGGGTGAAGTGAAACACTCATCCATTTTAACAGAAGACAATGGAGAAGACACATGTTAGGCTATGGGTTAAACTCAATGGACTTAAGTCTACCTTTATCCTTTAAAAAAAAATAAAAAAACGATTAAACAATCTCTTCCTTTTTTTGAATGCAGACACTTAAAGGGTTATTACCATGTCCAAGATCCTATCCCAATATATAGTAGGTGTGATAATATTAGAAAATTACTCCAATTACAAAGGTGGAGTAGTTCTTCTGATTCAATATGTCGCTTACCTCATGTTCAGGGCATTGCAGGATCTTTGGTATCCATAGTTACGACCACGCATATAGTCAGTTAGGTAATTGCTCATAGTCATAACTATGGATACCTAAGGTCCTGCAATGCCTTGAACATGAAGTAAGCGACATAGTGAATCAGAAGAACTATACTACATTTCTAATTGGAGGTATTTCCTAACATTATTTTTATTACACCTTCTCTACATATTGGGATAGTTATCTTGGACATGGGAAATACCCCTTTTAAGATGGTGACCTCATTCTGTCAGCTGGGAACTGTATTGGGCACTATCCGACATTTATGACCTGTGCTTTCCATATGCCACAGGTGTCTCAGATGGTAATACTCTGTTTTATTGCGGCCCCTGGCATTGGTTAAATAAGACAATGTGGCCCTAATAACAAAAAAGGTTGTTCCATCAACTAAGGACGCATAATTTGTTACAGTATGTGTCATTCTAATGTGTAGGATGATTGTGACCAATTTCGAAAAACACTTTTTTTTTTTTTTTCTCCCTGCAGATTCTACAGCTTTATTAATGCTCCACTTAGGCCACGTTTCTGGCTCGCATTAACGAATACCAGAATTTGGGTCTAAGTTTCCTCTTAAAAGTTCTTATTGTGTCTTTTCACAAGAACATCTTGTATTCAAGATCCATTGTCTGAGTTTTATGTTTTTCATTTCCTTTAATAAAACAGCTCAGATTTACAGGATTTTCAAAATTACATTTTGTGTTGTGTTCCATGGAAACAGCCATTGGGAATGATCAAGTGAACACATTTTCTTAGTCAGAAGCATTACACAGACATTACTTTTTATTCTTCTTATACTGTATTCTGTTTGTTTGTTTGTGGTTTTTTTTTTTGTCAATATAGAGACTCAAAGGCTTAGACCACCGTAGGTGTAGTAGTATGATTTTTTTTTTTTTTTTTTTTTTTTTTTTATTACAGGTACTACAAATAATTATCTCCTGCTTTGATCTGCAGTTGATCTAATAATTTCATTTTTACTCAAATCTAAATGTCCATTTTTTTCTAAAGCTTTGATTTCAGGAAAAATATAAGTTAACAAAGATATGTTTTTTGTGTTTTGTTTTTTTTTTTTACTTCTAGACTTATAAAGCCTTCCTTCCTGCAATGATGGCCTCCAATCATGGTCATCTTGTGAGCATTGCAAGTTCTGCTGGACTGATTGGAGTCAATGGACTAGCAGGTGAGAAATCTCTGAAGTGGTTTTACATCTTTAAGGAGTGGCCCATACTTTTTAAAATGTGTTAAACTTATTAGATCAGCTGCAGCTTTAACTTTTGTTTCATGCAAGAAGATAGAATGTGATGGCTGCTGTCAAAGAAACATCGGTGTGAACACAATCGGTGATGCCCTTGACCGGTGATGATCCTCCACCAGATGTTGATACCACGAGACCGGCAGGGTACTAGTGTAGGTGTAGTGCACAGAGTTAAGTTTAGGATGGGAGGTGTTTTTGTTTAGCAGTGACTGCTACACCAGGTGTGTGGGTCTTAAGGTGGTGTCACACACAGCGACGACGACAACGACGTCGCTGCTACGTCACCATTTTCTGTCACGTTGCAGCGACGTCCCGTCGCTGTCGCTGTGGGTGACATCCAGCAACGAGCTGGCCCCTGCTGTGAGGTCGTTGCTCGTTGCTGAATGTCCTGCTTCATTTTTTCGTCGTCACTCTCCCGCTGTGAAGCAAACATCGCTGTGTGTGACAGCGAGAGAGCGGCGAAATGAAGCGAGCAGGGAGCAGGAGCCGGCGTCTGGCAGCTGCGGAAAGCTGTAACCACTGTAAACATCGGGTAACCAAGGGAAGACCTTTCCCTGGTTACCCGATATTTACCTTCGTTACCAGCCTCCGCCGCTCTTGCTGCTAGCGCCGGCTCCTGCTCTGTGCACATGTAGCTGCAGTACGCATCGGGTAATTAACCCTATGTGTACTGTAGCTAGGAGAGCAAGGAGCCAGCGCTAAGCAGTGTGCGCGGGCTCTCTGCACATGTAGCGACGTTATGATCGCTGCTGCGTCGCTGTGTTTGCCAGCTAAGCAGCGATCATAACAGCGACTTACAAGGTTGCTGTTACGGCCACAGAAAATGGTGTCATAACAGCGATGTCGTTGTCGCTATGTGTGAACCCAGCTTTACTCTGTTTAACATTTTAACCTATTGTGTTTTTGGTTTTTTTTAAGTAGTATCACCTAGATAGATTCACTTTAAAAATTGACAGCTAATATATGCTTCTCAATTGAAGTATGCTTGACTCTGAAATGATGTGACATTTCAGAGAAAAACATACTTTAAAGAGAATCTGTGAGCAGGTTTTTGCTACCTCATCTGACAGCAATATAATGTAGGTAAGGAGATTCTAAATCCAATGGTTTATCACATTGTTACAGAATGGCTTCAGCCAGTAATCTATCTAAGGCTGGAATCACTCTTGCGAGTGTAAAATCGTCCGACTTTCTAGCATGAGAATTGGACCGATTTCTGCTCACATTTCGTCAGTGTACTGTCAGTGTGCTGTCAGTTTTCACCCTCAGCAGCTGCTATTCATGTACTGTTATGTACAGGAGCATTTACATTGTTCTCTGCTACATGCGTGAAATGTATTGAGAAAAACGGATGTCACTAGGATGGTGTATGTGCCGTCCTTGTGACATCCATTTTTTTTTTTTTTTTTTTTTTTTTTTTTTTCACGCACCCATAGACTTGCATTGAAGAGACTCGTGCGAGAAACTCGCCAAAACGCAGCATGCTGCGATTTTTTTTTTTTTTTTTTTTTTTTTTTTTTTTTTTTTTTTTCGCAGTCCAATTTGGACTGAGAAAAAAAATAGCAGATGGGAGCTGCCTCATTGATTAACATGGGTCCGAGTGCAATGCGATTAACTCGCACTAGTGCAATGCGAGAAAATCTCGCTAGTGTGTAACCAGCCTAAAGGCCCCGTCACACTAAGCAACATCGCTAGCAACATCGCTGCTAACGAACAACTTTTGTGACGTTGCTAGCGATGTTGCTGTGTGTGACATCCAGCAACAACCTGGCCCCTGCTGTGAGGTCGTTGGTTGTTGCTGAATGTCCTGGGCCATTTTTTAGTTGTTGCTGTCCTGCTGTGAAGCACAGATCGCTGTGTGTGACAGCGAGACAGCAACAACTAAATGTGCAGGCAGCAGGAGCCGGCTTCTGCAGAGGCTGGTAACCAATGTAAACATCGGGTAACCAAGAAGCCCTGTCCTTGGTTACCCGATATTTACCTTCGATACCAGCCTCTCACTGCCTGTGCTGCCGGCTCCTGCTCTGTGCACATGTAGCTAGCTGCAGGACACATCGGGTTAATTAACCTGATGTGTCCTGCAGCTAGGAGAGCAAGGAGCCAGTGCTAAGCATTGTGCGCTGCTCCCTGCTCTGTGCACATGTAGCTGCAGCACACATCAGGTAATTAACCCGATGTGTGCTGTAGCTAGGAGAGCAAGGAGCCAGCGCTCAGTGTGCGCTGCTCCCTGCTCTCTGCACGTGTAGCTCCGTGTGGTGGTAACCAAGGTAAATATCGGGTTGGTTACCCGATATTTACCTTAGTTACCAAGCGCAGCATCTTCCACGCGGTGCTGGGGGCTGGTCACTGGTTGCTGGTGAGCTCACCAGCAACTCGTGTAGCCACGCTCCAGCGATCCCTTCCAGGTCAGGTTGCTGGTGGGATCGCTGGAGCGTCGCAGTGTGACAGCTCACCAGCAACCTCCTAGCAATTTACCAGCGATCCCTATCGTTGTTGGGATCGCTGGTAAGTTGCTTAGTGTGACGGTACCTTAAGAATTTAGATTCAGAAACACAACAGAGTTGATATAGCTGCCCACAACAGGCTTTCAATAGAGATTGTACATTGACACCTCCGTCAGTCACAGTAGGGGGGCATGTCAGACTGTCCTATACTTGAGTTTCTAGTCCTGTAATGGTAATTAGCTTGCATAAACAATTGCACACACAATGATAAGAGAAGCACAGTTGCCTTTTTTTTAAACTTGCAGCATGCTGTCCTCAGCTTACTTAGCAAAAAAAAAACAACAAAAAAGAGGATTTAAATCCTCCAAAAGCTAAGCAAATACTCACCGACAAATGGCAGAAGGTGTAAACTGCATGGCGCACATATATAGTACTGGCGCAGCCCGCTTGCATCTATTGGGATGGGTGTAACTAATAGGCTGCTTACCAGATACTGTGAACCTGCATGTGTGAACAGTGTATTAAAGAGAAGAAAAAGATCCACACAATCAAATTGTTGAGGCATACCATACTCATATGACTAAGTTTGTGTCCCTACCACTGAAACATATGTAAGACTCAAAAAAAAAACCATTCAAAGTGGTTTTGAAGGGAAAATATAACACATTTTATTTCATATAGCTAGTGCATCAAATCAGGAAGGTTCAGAAAAGCATTATGGACAGAGGGGTATCGATCGCCAAAGTGTCAGTATGCAATATTACATTATATCGCCATTTATACAATGCATATGATTGAACTTTACATACAGGGTCATACATAGTTATATTCACAATAGGGCATTTAGATGCAATTATAACACAAGTAAGGACAACAATAAAGACATCAGAGTAACATCAAAAATTCATCAAAAAATGGGGTCTCCCAAACCTGAGTATTGCAACAGCCCATAATACTTTCCTGCATATACCGGGTTGAAAAAGACTGCGAAACGTACGTCCCTGGGTTTGGTGCACACCTCCTTCGGTTCTGATCGCTAAACGTTAAGTATGCGACAGTGGGGTTGACCCACCTGACTTATGGAGTGCTGCTGCATGTGTTTATATTGATTGTTATTGCTCTATATGTATACAATGTCTTGTTGACTATGAGCTGATGTTTTTCAATGCACATGCAGTATGACACCTTATGGGCTGTTGCAATACTCAGGTTTGGGAGACCCCATTTTTTGATCTGTCATTTTACTACCTCAAAGGGATTAGTGCAATTTAGTGTGTTATATTATAACATTAATTTGTATATTGCACTTTGCACTTTATCTGTACCTGAGGGTTTTTTTGAGCTTGCATAATTGTCATTTTTTTGCAAATTGATTCATGAAATTGGCATGGGTGCAATATACCATTGGTATGGAGTTATACATGGTTGTGACAATTCAGGACTAATAATGATGAATTTTTGATGTTACTCTGATGTCTTTATTGTTGTCCTTGTGTTATAATTGCATCTAAATGCCCTATTGTGAATATAACTATGTATGACCCTGTATGTAAAGTTCAATCATATGCATTGTATAAATGGCGATATAATGTAATATTGCATACTGACACTTTGGCGATCGATACCCCTCTGTCCATAATGCTTTTCTGAACCTCCTGATTTGATGCACTAGCTATATGAAATAAAATGTGTTATATTTTCTCTTCAAAACCACTTTGAATGGTTTTTTTTGGGTCTTACATGTGTGAACAGTGACCTATGCAAGCCACAAGTGTGCAATATTACCATCAAGCTCCTTCTGTACCTGTGATGTCTCCATTTTTTTGAGGACTTGCTGCATCCAGGTAGTGCATTAGTTTTGGGGTTTTTTTTGGCCTGGGCAGTTTACATCTTCTGCCATTTGTCGGTGAGTATTTACATAGCAAATACCTGCTGACTGATTCCCTTTAAGAGGCGCTGGGGACTAAGCTGCAATGGAGACTAGTCGGACATGCGAGTTCCTGTTTGCTTCTCCACGCCCACTGCCTTGGAGTGACAGGTTTCCCCTATATGTGCACACAGGCAGCTTTTAAATGTTTTTCTTTGAAATGCCACATTTAAGAGTCAAACAAACCTGTCTGAGATCATACAGCCAGTCTGGATTGAACAGCATGCATCAGCGGTAAGGTTTCGTTTTAAGGGGCATTTACACTGCAAGATAACTGCTAACTAATGTTAATTGTGCTCATTTCAAGACACTGCTGACATGTAAACAGGCTGCCGATCACCCAATGATTTAACAAAATATTTGTTATCCGGTGAAATGTTTTTGTCAAAGCCGTCTCTTTGACAGGCTCAGGCCCAGAGTCTCTTATTACCTTCGGAGACTCTGCACATTAAATGTCGTTTTTTTTTTTTTTTCATGCGCAAGGTTGTCTGTTTCTCTGACGCCTCATTGGGGGACACAGGACCATGGGTGCCTATCCATAGGAGGACACTAAGTAGATGCAAAAGCATAGCTCCTCCTCTTAAGTATACACCCCCTGGCCGGGCCAGGCAACCTCAGTTTTAGCTTAGTGTCTGTAGGAGGCACTTCCTTTCAAGGTTTGTTATTTTTTGAGGGCGACTGTTTCCTTTTGGGACCAATCTCCCACTACCATCAACGGGCGGGAACGTGGAGTGTCGCCTCCACGTACCCCCTCCTGCGACGCTGGATCCTGGGCTGGACGACGGGTTCCACAGACACTGATTTTCCAAAGCCCAGGGTAGAGGCCTGTGTCCCTATAGCCCAATTCCTCAGCCCCTCTTTGCAGGCTCTGAGATGAATATGGCACCAATTCCTCAGCCCCTCTTTGTAGGCTCTGAGTTGAATATGGCACCGGTGTGACCGGATACAGCAAGCTGACTCTGCTATTTTCACTGCCTGGACTGAAGCAGGGTTTTAAGGTGAGATCCCCCCTGACTGGTTTCCCAGACAAAGGGAGAAAAGACACTGCAGGGAAGGCTCCCAGGACATTTACAATATTTATTATGAGAAAGTCCCTTGCTGAGTGCAAGGAGGAGAGCCCCAAGGATCTTGCACACAGTGTTAACTTTTCTCTAGCTGGAGGAGGGGGTGGGAGTCACTCCTGTTTGCAGAAAGTCCTGCAGATAATTTCCCGGTGGCAGGGGGAGGGCCCAGGGCTCAGGGACTCACGCTGTTTATTTGCTCTGTTTATTTGCTCTAGCAGAAAAGCCAGCTGATCACACAGCTTGTCACTGGTGGTTCTGACTGGAGGGTGAGGGAGGAAAACTATCAGAAGCTCCCTTCCCGCCGTTTTTTACTACCACAGCGCAGGGAAAAACACTGACTTCATCTTCGTGCTCTTTTAGCACTAAACCCCGCCCCCCCCGCGGCGGCGATAAGACCCCCCCTTCAAAAAGCGTGCGAAGATCTCCAAAGAGCTTAATCCTTCCTGAGGACAGGGCCATTGGCTGATTCTGGTGAGGTGCTTGCTTCACTTGTAGCTCTGCTGACCATTGCTCCCCCCTCCTGGCATACTCCTATTAGGAACATGCAGAATTCTAAGGGCACTAAGAGTGCTAAGGCCCACACAGTCTTATTATTCAGCCTGCACTGCCTGCCACGCTGAGCTACCACGTAAGCACACCTCTTCTCTCTGTGAGTCCTATGCCCCTATAGCCCCCCAAGACCCCCCTGCTACCACCACCGCAACCGTCAGCCCAGAGCCTAGGGCTCCCAGCCCACCGGAATGGGCACAGTTTCTGTCCCAATCCATGGAAAAACTGTCACAGAACCTGGTGCTGGCTATGCAATGTCGTCCTCCACACCCTTTTGGGAACCTGGATGGAACGCAGCCTGAGGATACCCCTATAGAGGATCCTTCTGAGGTAATCCAGGCACATGCTTCACCAGTTGCAGGGATCAGGAAAAAAGCACACGGCCGGGTGTCTCCAATGGGCTCTCCCTCGGGAGCACACAGGGCAGGCTCTCCCACACGCTCCACGGCTTCTGAAGAGCTGGAGGAGGAAGAATGCTGTTTATACCAAGAAGATTCCTTGCTTTCAGCCTCCCCAGATGATCAAACTGCAATAGACTCCCTTATAGCAGCAATCAACCAAACTCTGCATGTGGAGGATCCCCCATCCACTACCACTGACCATGCTGTCTCCTTTAAGAGGGCAAGGAAACCCCAAAAGGTTTTCGCTGATCACCCAGAGTTTCAGGATATCCTCACAAAGCAAAGGGAGAAGCCTGACAGGCGCTTCGGTAACCGAAAACTCATGGATTCCCGGTACCCTTTTGCCTCACCTGCCCCTAAGGGCTGAGCCGATCCGCCCTCGGTCGACCCCCCCCCCCCCCCCCCCGGTCTCCCACCTTACCACAAAGACGCTCCTTTCTTTACCCGATGGTTCCTCCATCAAGGACCCGACAAACAGACATGTGGAGTACTTCGCCCGCTCTGCTTTTGAGGCTGCGGGTTCCTCCCTCTTGCCCTCCTTTGCCGCTGTGTGGGTCGCAATGGCGATCTCGGTCTGGGCAGAATCCCTTAACACTTCGTTTGAGGAATCCCAGTTCACTTCACAGAGGTAACAGCTCAAATTGCCGCTGCGGCGGAGTACCTCATGCAGGCCTCCATGAACGCTGCTACCTGCGCAGCGTTTGCCGCCTCAAATACCATAGCCATCCGTAGAGCTCTCTGGCTCCGACAATGGCGAGTGGACTCTGCCTCCAAGAAGTCTCTCACGGGCCTTCCCTTTTTTCCAGACCGATTGTTTGGCGAACGTCTGGACAAGCTCATTTCTGACGCCACGGGAGGAAAGAGTACCTCCCTCCCCCAGCTGAAGTCCAGGACGTTCTTCACCAGACGTCCACAGTCCTCGTTCCGCTCATTTCGGAACTCATTTGGTTGGTTGACATCCCGTGCTGTTCCCGCCACCAACCGCGGACTTCGCAGGGACCGACCTTCTCAGCTCTCCCCGAAACCCACTTCGTCATGGCAGCCTAGACCGAAACAGTCCAGGACTAGGGAGACTTGGCCACGACGTTTTCCCCCCTCATGACTCCTTCGGCGCCCCGGAAGACACACTCATTGTAGGAGGTCGACTGCAGCTCTTTCATCACATCTGGGCTGCCGCCTCAGACGACAAATGGGTGCGAGACCTTGTGTCTTCCGGTTACCACATAGAATTTCGGACCCGACCCCCGAGTTGGTTCTTTCTCTCAAATCCCCCAAAGACTCGAAAACGACGCAAAGCTTTTTTTCTCAGCAATCCACTCGCTCCAAACAGCAGGAGTGATAATACCTGTCCCAGACGACGAGAAGTTCGGGGGTTTTTATTCCAACCTCTTTGAGGTCCAGGATGGGTCAAACTGACCCATCCTTTTTGGGGACCACAAACACCTAAACAAACATGTGCACGTACGGAGATTCAGAATGGAGTCCCTAAGGTCCATTATTGCATCCATGGTCGAAGGGGAATTCCTCACCTCCATAGACATCAAGGACGCGTACCTGCACATACCCATCGCCCCAGATCACCAAAAGTTTCTCCGCTTAGCAATTTAGGACTCCCACTTTCAATTCGTAGCTCTACCTTTCGGCCTTGCCACCGCACCAAGGGTCTTCACCAAAGTCATGGCGGCCGCCATGAACGTCCTTCACGCCAGGGGAGTAGTCGTTCTCCCTTACTTGGACGACCTCCTCATCAAGGCCCCCTCCTTCCGCGACTGCTCAACCAGCGTACAGATCACTGTGGACACCCTATCCCGCTTAGGTTGGCTAGTGAATCTGGACAAATCATCCCCGATCCAATCACGATCCATCACCTTCCTGGGCATGTCCCTGGACACCCGTCGGGGCTTGATCCTTCTCCCTGAGGACAAGGCGATCGCTCTTCAACGAGCGGTACGCTGCCTTCTAAGTCCTCCGTCTCGCTCCATTCGATTCAGCATGAAAGTGCTCGGCAGGATGGTGTCAGCTATGGAAGCAGTACCCTTTGCTCAACTGCACCTCTGCCCACTGCAGCTAGCCCTTCTTCTAGTGGCCTGGGACAAGAGCCCCTTCTCCCTGGATAGACATATTCACCTGACGCCTTCAGTCAGGTACGCACTCCGCTGGTGGCTTCGGTCCTCATCCCTATCGAAGGGGAGATCTTATCTCCCAGTGAACTGGCTGGTCCTGACCATGGACGCCAGCCTCCTAGGCTGGGGAGCAGTGTACCGGCACCACACTGCTCAAGGACGTTGGACGCTCCAGGAGTCTTTCCTACCCATAAACATCCTGGAACTCCGCGCGATCTTCCTCGCGCTCAGAGCGTTCTGCCCTCTGCTAGCGGGTCGTCAGATTCGAGTCCAATCGATCAATGCGACAGCTGTAGCTTATATCAATCGGCAGGGGGGCACCCGCAGCAAAGCGGCTTATCTCGAGGCCCACAAGATCCTCAGCTGGGCCGAATCGTCGGGATCAGTGATATCAGCGGTACACATACCGGGGGTAGAGAACTGGGCAGCAGACTTTCTAAGTCGCCAAGGCCTGGCCGCCGGAGAATGGTCTCTCCACCCAGATGTGTTTCTACACATCTGCACTCGCTGGGGCACACCAGACGTGGACCTAATGGCCTCAAGGTTGAATGCAAAGGTACCCGCGTTCATAGCCAGGTCACGCGACCCGCATCGGCGCGGATGCTCTAGTCTGCTCCTGGCACCAATTCCGCCTGCCTTACATATTTCCACCTCTACCCCTGCTGCCGCGGGTAATCGGAAAGATCAAGGCAGAGGGAGTCCCGGTGATACTGATAGCACCGGACTGGCCCAGGCACGCCTGGTATGCCGAATTAGTACAAATGCTCACAGTCCGTGGCACCTTCCAGACATCCCAGACTTGCTGACCCAAGGGCCCATTTTCCATCAGAACTCCAGACCCCTGAAGCTGACGGCATGGCCATTGAGACCTGGGTATTAACAAGAGCGGGATTCTCCCCCAGTTATTTCCACCATGATCAGCGCCCGAAAGCCTGCTTCATCCCGCATTTACCACCGTACGTGGAAAATCTTCCTTTCATGGTGCAGGGAAACTAACGTCCAGCCTATGCCTCTGGCCATCCACAGAATTCTCGACTTTCTGCAGTCTGGCTTGCAAGCGGGGTTGGCTCTCAGTTCCCTTAAAGAGCAGGTCTCAGCGCTCTCAATCTTCTACCAATGCCGCCTGGCTCAAAAACCGCAAGTCAAGACCTTCCTCCGGGGCGTTTCCCATCTAGTTCCCCCGTACAAATGGCCGCTGGAACCATGGGACCTCAACCTCGTTCTGGACGGTTTCCAGAGGTCTCCCTTTGAACCTCTCAAGGAATCCTCCCTTGCTCTTCTGTCCTGGAAGGTAACATTCCTGGTGGCAATTACGTCCATCAGACGGGTTTCGGAGCTAGCAGCACTCTCTTGCCGCGAGCCTTTTCTGATCTTTCACCAGGACAAGGTGGTTCTGCGCCCCCTTCTGGATTTCCTTCCAAAGGTTCTTACCCCGTTTCATTTGAACGAGGACATTGTTCTGCCTTCCTTTTGTCCACACCCGGTTCATAGGGTGGAAAGGTCTCTGCATTCGTTAGACCTCGTCAGAGCTCTCAAATATTACATATCCAGGACAGCCCCCTTTAGGAAAACTGACTCTTTGTTCGTCATTCCTGAGGGGCCTAAGAAGGGACAGGCAGCTTCAAAGGCGACTCTGGCTCGCTGAATTCGCTCTGCGATCCAGGAAGTCTACCGGTGGCAACTCAAGCCCATTCCTAGTGGGCTGCGGGCTCATTCCACGCGAGCAGTTGGCGCTTTGTGGGCCATTCGGCATCAGGCTTCAGTGGAACAGGTGTGTAAGACTGCGACCTGGTCTAGCCTACATATGTTTTCAAAGCATTACAGAGTCCATACCCAGGTTTCAACTGAGGCAAATCTGGGTAGGAAAATTCTGCAAACGGCAGTAGAGCACCTCTCTCAGTAGGCGCTCCAGGCTGTCTGGGACTGGTTCCTAGTCCTTGGGTTGTGTTGTCTTCTTTTATGTTTCCCACCCATGGACTGCTTTAGGACGTCCTATGGTCCTGTGTCCCCCAATGAGGCGTCAGAGAAAAACGGATTTTTGTGTACTCACCGTAAAATCATTTTCTCTTAGCCATCATTGGGGGACACAGCACCCACCCTGTTGCCCTTTTGGACCTTGGTTCTCTCAGTACCTTATTTGGTTATGACTCTTCTTTTCTCATGTTCCTCTGAGGTTTTTACTGTTTTTTTTTTTTTTTTTTCTCCTACTGCTTGTGTACTAAAACTGATGTTGCCTGGCCCGGCCAGGGGGTGTATACTGCAGAGGAGAAGCTATGCTTTTGCATCTACTTAGTGTCCTCCTATGGATAGGCAGCATAACACCCATGGTCCTGTGTCCCCCAATGATGGCTAAGAGAAAACTATTTTACGGTGAGTACACAAAAATCTGTTTTTTCTTGCTAGCAGCAAGCTCATTACATTGGCTCAGGAGTATTTGCTTATTACCACTGCCAACCTGGATAAATACTCTGTCCCATCAGAGGGTGCCGGTTATGCAGTGTTTATTCTGGAGCATGAAGGAGGTGGTTTCTGCTGCTGCTGTCATTTGGTGTGGAAGTTATCCCATTACTTTCTGCCCACCTGATTTACCTCCACTGCACTTTTTCCTTGGCCTCCTTATGTTTGTTCCTGTTGCGTGAGTTTGGTTGTCACCCCTGTCTGTCTTTTTAGTCATCCTGTTCCGTCCCTTGGGTGGTGGGTGTGGAGGGAGTTACACCTGGACTGGAGTCAAGGACACACTGGGGAGCCCAGACCTCACTACCTTCAAGTGTACCTCAGGGATGAGGGAAAGCTCAGGGTACATTTAGTCTGAGGGCCAGTGCAGGGCTCCCCATCCAGTAACTTCCTTTGAGTCCTAGCGTGACACTTTTATGTGTCATAAAAGAGAATTATTCTCAGTGGTGCGTCATCCTGTGAAATTGGCTGCAGAGAACAATGGCAGCCTATGTCCACTGAGCGATCTAGTATACATCGCTCAGTGCGCATCGGTTACTTTTGGTCTGCCTGTGTAACAAGCATTCAGACTACTGCAGATCAACAAAAGTTTAATGATCGGCTGTCGTATCGTGTCGCTGTTTGTGTAATCAAAGCCTTATTCAGGTCTTTCATTTTACATAAAATATCAACAACCCCTGGATATTCGTTTTTATAATTGCTTTAAAGGAAATGTCAAGATATGGATGACAGTGTAGCGCCCCTGAACCCATCAGGGAACTACAAGGTACTGCATCTTGTCAAAGATGCAGGGCCTACACCCAGGGACCTGGAAGACCAGTGCTGGTAACTGCAAAACACACTAAAATCCAAGTTTTTCCCCATGCCCAATGACTGGTAACAGACTAGAATTGGACCCAATGGATGGCCACCTAGAGGTGGAGCTGATCCAGTCCACTAGTCGACAACCAGGTGGGAGGGGACGGAAAGTCAGACAGTTAGTAAGTGGAAATGAGAGGAGACGGACGTAACCGCACTGACAGGAGTGTGTGACGGTGACCTGAGGGCCCAGGCGTGTGGTTGCCAGTGAAGTACGGCAGAGTACTCCCGGAACCATAGAACCGACTGGGTACAAAGCCCTAAGTCAGGCAAACACTCCAGGCAGACCTGATAAAATCTGCACAGAGAGGGGACCATCCAGGACCTCACTGACCTTAGAAGTCCGGGGGCACCAGCAGTAACAGGAGAACCAGGGACCGTAACGGAACACCGACCCTACAGGCTTCACACTGCCCACCGTACGGACCAGAGACTGAGCGACTAACAGGAGGGGACCCCCAGACGCTCTAAGCCACGGGGACCTACCAACTTGAGAAAGGTGCAGAGGAAAGAAGCCACCAGGTCACCAACCCGGCACTAGGACTAAGGGAACCAGAGGTGAATACCAGCCTTCCTCCGAGTACCAATTACCAACCTGCTGTGAGTAAAGAACCCAGTTACACTGCAATCCCTTTTGTGGCTGACCTTCTTTCCGCGCTTAATTCCATCATCTACCCCCTGGGGCCCCGGCCCTACTTGCGGAGAGCCCAACATCCAGGTTGCCATCAACATGAGCCCCAGCGGAGAGACTGTGCAGTGGCGGTTCCATCACCATAACCGCAACCCGCAAGTGGCATCACGACATAAACTTTATTAAATATTCCCCTGTACATAACCCCTTTTTAAAGTGACCCCCCCCCCCCCAGGGTCAGTGAACCGGGTAACTGCCACCCAGTGACACGTCCCAGTAGTACACCGCTTGGGACAGAGTACCCCATAGCCCTGGGGCGGTACAACTACACAGCTCCATTCAATCAAAAAGATGGCACTCGCCATTGGTAGATTCCTCAGTGGTACTATAAGATCTGTGATTATTATTTAATAATTTTATCTGTTGTGTCTGAGCAACGATGACTTATACCAGTATTGTTGGCTGGATTTGTCCCAGTAGCTGTGTCCATTTAATATGTGATAATCTAGCTCGTTAATGGCTATATACTTTGCAGCTCCATTTAATATGTAGTGGCTGCTGCCAGATACTGCAGGACGGCTCCTATTGTCTGGAATAGAAGCTGTTCTGCAGTACACGGCAGTGGCCACTACACATTGAATGGAGCAATTCAGTGCTTACATCTAATTTAGGACAGCTGATCAGTGGAGGGGCTGAGTATTGGACCCCAGCCTTGTGATATTGATGACCTATCCTGAAGATTTCATAAACAATAAGCGGGTTTTTATTAGAAGGTTACAAAAACTTAGCTCTATATTTTGTACTATATTTTGCTGCTCCTTTGGACAGTCTGGACTGTCCAATCAATTAATCAATATTCTTATGTTAAAACTTTGATTTTCTAGTGATTCAGGAGAATCTCTGGTTTTTCATGGGAGACTTTCAGTAAATTGTTACCTGCAGATTTATAGATTGGTAAAAGGGGTGACCTTTGATATCATTGCAGCTAATATGTTATCATACAAAGTTATGTCAAGGCTAAAGTACATAAGCCACAAATACAGAGCAAAGTGTATGGTGACTTGTGTAAAATCTGTGACCCTTGTTGTTGTACTGGTCCTTATCTAGTAGACTCTTAAGGCCCCGTCACACTAAGCTACATCGCTAGCAACATCGCTGCTAACTAACAACTTTTGTGATGTAGCAGCGATGTTGCTAGTGATGTTGCTGTGTGTGACATCCAGCAACAACCTGGCCCCTGCTGTGAGGTCGTTGGTTGTTGCTGAATGTCCTGGGCCATTTTTTAGTTGTTTCTGTCCCGCTGTGAAGCACAGATCGCTGTGTGTGACAGCAACAACTAAATGTGCAGGCAGCAGGAGCCGGCTTCTGCGGACACTGGTAACCACGGTAAACATCGGGTAACCAAGAAGCCCTGTCCTTGGTTACCCGATATTTACCTTCGTTACCAGCCTCCTCCGCTCTCACTGTCAGTGCCGGCTCCTGCTCCTTGCACGTGTAGCAGAGTACACATCGGGTAATTAACCCCATGTGTACTGTAGCTAGGAGAGCAGGGAGCCAGCGCTAAGCATTGTGCGCTGCTCCCTGCTCTCTGCACGTGTAGCTGCGTGCGCTGGTAACCAAGGTAAATATCGGGTTGGTTACCCGATATTTACCTTGGTTACCAAGCGCAGCATCTTCCACGCGGCGCTGGGGGCTGGTCACTGGTTGCTGGTGAGCTCACCAGCAACTCGTGTAGCGACGCTCCAGTGATCCCTGCCAGGTCAGGTTGCTGGTGGGATCGCTGGAGCGTCGCAGTGTGACATCTCACCAGCAACCTCCTAGCAACTTACCAGCGATCCCGATCGTTGTTGGGATCGCTGGTAAGTTGTTTAGTGTGACTGGACCTTTAAAGCGAATGTCATCAGATTTGACAATACAAGCGCCATACCTTATTAGATATCTTAAGCTGATGAACATTGTGTAATTATTTAGAAAATCCAGTTCTGAATAGCCACAATACTTTTTTGAAAGTTTTCCTGCCTAAACTGAGCATTTTAGGAGTCTAGTTCTAGATTCATACAGCTATTCTGGTATGCAAGTACACCAGCCTCAACAGGTTTAAAAGATACAACAAAAAATAGTTTATGTATGCGATTTGTATAGTCAAATGTGATCTGCCTTAGAATCCATTTATACAACTAAATATGAGGTCCAGGAATTACACGCCTATACACAGGTATCAATAATGATAAGAAATTCATCGTTAAGGCCACTTTACACGCTGCCATGTCGCTAGCGAGCGTACCCGCCCCCGTCTGTTGTGCATCACAGGCAAATCTCTGCCCGTGGCGCACAACATCACTAACACCCGTCACACATACTTACCTGCCTAGCGACGTCGCTGTTTCCGGCGAGCAGCCTCCTTTCTAAGGGGGCGGTTCGTTTGGCGTCACAGCGACATCACTAAGCGGCCGCCCAATAGAAGCGGAGGGGCGGAGATGAGCGGGACAAACATCCCGCCCACCTCCTTCCTTCCTCATCGCGGGCGGCCGCAGGTAAGGTGAGGTTCCTCGTTCCTGCGGTGTCACACATAGCGATGTGTGCTGCCTCAGGAACGACAAACGACCTGCGTCCTGCTACAGTAACGATATTTGGGAAATTGACAGCATGTTAACGATCAACGATAAGGTGAGTATTTTTGATCGTTAACGGTCGTTTGTGCGTTTCACACGCAACAACGTCGCTAACTATGCCGGATGTGCGTCACGAATTCTGTGACCCCGTTAGCGATGTCGTTGCGTGTAAAGCGACGTTTAGTCACCCACTTAACAGTACTACAATGCAGTGACTCTAATGATATCCTTAAAATTAAAGAAACACTCTCCTTGAACTTTATGCCGTAAACCTGTGTAAGGCTATGTCCGCATGCTGCATTTTTGTGGTAACCACAAAAAAGCACCCTGTGGCCAATAAAACGCGTCTTGTGATCAAAGAACGCATGCATTTTTCATGCGTTTTTGTACCATGCGTTTTTTATGCTTTTTTTTATCACCAGTGGGTGAAAAACACAGGGAAAACGCAAAAAGAATTGACATGCTGTATTTTTGTAGTCAACACAAAAATGTAGCCCAAAAAAAAGCAACATGCGCACAGCAAAAATGAAATCTCATAGACTTTACTGGGGAAGGACAAGCATGCAGTTTGTGGTGACTAAGGTTATGTTCATACGCGACATCTTTTTGTCAGTGCATCTAAAATGCATCAAAAACGCAATGCGTTTGACTCGTTTTGCCCAATGCGTTTTTAAGTCAAATCTATTGACTGGAAGGGCTCAAAAACACAGTAACAACGCAAAAAGAATTGACATGCTGCATCTTGAAAAACGCAGCCAACAAAAGATGCCAGTGTGGACAGCAAAATAGAAATCTCAGACTTTGCTGGGGGAAGGAAAGGAATGCATTTAGGTGCATCTTTGTGATCTAAAAAACACAGCAAAAGATGCAATGTGTGAACTTAGCCTTAAAGGTCACCACAAACAAAAACGCATCAAAAACCTCAGTATGCTAATGGGGCCTAAGGTCTCATCTGCACACTGCATCTTTTACTGCGTTTTTGGTGAAGTTTTGTGGTCACAAAGATGCACCTAAATGCATACATTTCCTTCTCCCAGCAAAATCTGAGATTTCTATTTTGCTGTCCGCACAGTGCATCTTTTTTTTTTTTTTTTTTGCTGCGTTTTTGAAGATGCAACATATACATTCTTTTTGCGTTTTGTTCCTGTGTTTCTCACTAGTGATGGGAGGACTGGTAGATCAATCCCCCGCTGACTCTGGGTCAGTGGGGGATTGATCTCTGGTATCTGGCCAGCTGCCGGTCCCAATCATTGAATATGCAATGCTTCCCCTGCCCACCGGCGTTTGTGATTGGTTGCAGTCAGACGCGCCACCACGCTTAATGGCTGCATGTCTGATGCTACCAATAAGACACCGGTGGGCGGGTGTAAATCGTTTAGTAAGATAAATTTAAAAAATTTGCGAAGGGACCCCCCTTTATTATGATACTCCGCACAGATAGTCACAGCTACAGACTGCAGCCCCCAGCCATGTGCTTATCTTGGCTAGGTATCAAAATAGGAGAAACCGCATTCAGCACTTTTTTTTTTTTCTTTTAATTATTTAAATAAATTTAAATTTTTTTAACAGCGTGTGGTCGCCCCCCCACAATTTTGATACCCAGCCAAGATAAAGCCCAACAACTGGGGGCTGGTATTCTCAAGCTGTGGAGACCCATGGTTATTTGGCACCCCTCCAGCCTAAAAATATCAGTCTGCAGCCACGCGGAATTGCCGCATCCATTGGATGAGAAAGTCCTGCCACTTTACCGGTACTAATCTAGGGCTTAAGGGAGCTTTACACGCTGCGATATCGCTAATGATTTATCGTCGGGGTCACGTCGTTAGTGACGCACATCCGGAGTCTTTAGCGACATCACAGCGTGTGACACATACGAGCGATCTTAAACGATTGAAAAACAGGCAAAAATCGTTTGTTTTGGAGAGGTCGTCCTAAAACCAAATATCGTTGCCTGTTTTATTAGCGATGTAGTTCCTCATGCCTGCAGCATCACACATCGCTGTGTGACACCGCAGGAGCGACGAACATCTCCTTACCTGCCCCCACCGGCAATGAGGAAGGAAGGAGGTGGGTGGCATGTTACGGCCGCTCATCTCCGCCCCTCCTCTGCTATTGGACGCCTGCCTTGTGACGCCGCACGACCTGCCCCCTTAGAAAGGAGGCGGATCGCCGGTGTCACACTGACGTCGCTGTCCAGGTATGTGCGTGTGACGCTGCCGTAGCGATAATATTCGCTACGGCAGCGATCACACAATATCGCACGTACGACGGGGGCGGGTGCTCTTGCGCTAGCGATGTTGCAGCATGTAAAGCCCGCTTTAGTGTCATCTGTGGGCTGCCATTAACATCTTACTACCCCCATTACCACCGCACCAGGGGAACAGGAAGAGCCGGGTCCAGCACCAGAATTGGTACATCAATCTAATGGATGCACCACTTCTGGGATGGCTGTGGGCTGCTATTGTTAGACTGGAAAGGGCCAAATAACCATGGCCCTTCCCACCCTAATCATATCTGCCCCCAGTCCACTATACCTTGGCTGGTTTTAGAAAAATGAGGGGGGGCCCCCATGTTAATTTTTATTTTTTAAAATAAATCAAATAGTTAAAAAAAAAAAGAGTGGGATCCCCACTCTACTCCCTACCACTAATACGTCTTGAATCCCGTTGGATATTTAAAATGAATTGTTTTGCTCCAGCCGGCATGAATGAAAATTTGCTGTTCACTAGTCATTATAAACAATGATGCTGTTTCTTGTTTTGTTTTTTTTTCCAGTATTAGACTTCACTGTTTCAATTAAGCTGCCTCCTCTGTCTTTTCCAATGTTATTCCTATATTGATATAATTCTTTTTTTTATTTAAAAAAAAAGTGGTACATATAATCTGCTTTGTGATCCGATTTGTCATGTGTCCTTACTTTGATATGCTATTTGTGGTTTAAACTTTGGGTTGCTGTTTATTATTACAGTAACCACTGTAATATTCTGATGTTTTCAATTATAACATCAGATATTCACATTGTAGTGGCAATTACTATTGTAATTGGGTTGATCTGTAGCAATCTGTGCATTTCTTTATCTCAGTTACAGCGTTCATCTGGGGGTGCTTCTTACTGGTTGTTTTATAATAATGTACATATTCCATACTGTGTGCTCTATGTAGGGACACACAATATACTTATGTGAGGCCCTGGCAAAACCAGGTAGTCACAGGTAGGCCCCTGCTCAACACCCTTCCCTCACTTCGGAAACGCACAGCCGACCTGAAACCCTAGTCACCCCCCCCCTCCCTTAGGGAAAGATAGACACACCAGTGGGTGGGACCAGGCGGTTGGACACGCCCACCCAGGGGTTTAGACAGCCCGGGGCGGGAAAACAAGCAGTTCTAGTCAGATAAGTTTGGAGTTCAAGTTGAGAGGAGTGTGGGCTGGAGCTAGGGGTAGCTCCAGCAGAGGAGGTTCAAGTTGAACGGTGCCAGGGTTATAGTCCTGGTGCCTTTGGCTAGGTGGCAGATGGTGGTCTCCGTCAGCAGGAGACGGGAAGACGGCTCGGCAGAACCGAGGTGGACCGGGACAGGGTTGTAGCCCGCCGGTACCGACACGGGGAACCGACCCGGAAACCGGAGCACAAAGGGGGTACTCGGATCCTGAAGCCAGGACCGGAAACCAGCGGCCTGGTTAATTAACCAATTGAGGCTAGGACTAGAGGTCCTGTCCCACCCAAAGTCCCTCATAGAAGACAACAGCCCACCGATAGGGATAGGAGGTCACCGCCAGGGACCATAGATCCCACGGACCAGCGTCTGCGGCCATGGCTCCTTAGGCCACATCCAGCCGGGAGCGGACTCCTGAGTTCCAGACCAGGCAGTCCACCATACACAAAGTTAGTGCAGAAGAAAATGACAGAGATCACCAGCTTAAGTGGGGGAGCCTGAATGCGACCGGCCATGGCGGCCGGCCACGAGCACCTTGGTTTACCAAAGACTTGTGTGGTTCATTTACTGGGAGTAACCAAAACGTTCCCCTGTTGTTGCTATATCCTGCACGAAGACACTGGGCCCCGGGGCAACCATCCCTACCCACGGAGGGGTTAACATCTAGCTGCCACTACCTCTCCCCCGGGTGCCCCATAACAGCAGCGGTGGTGTCCCACCTCACCACACACTGTGGGTGGCGTCACGAACTTAATACGGCCTAGCCCGTACATCTACGTCCCCCCATTTATTCGGCGTGTCCGCGAGACCCCCGGGTCCGGAGACCCTTGAGCCACCCCCATTAGGAGGTCCGTCTCCGAGCAGCAGCGGCTCCTGGCACGGGGGCGGCACACTTGTACTGTTGATAAGCTATGTGTGCAGATATTTATATTAGTACAATTTCCCTGGATGGATTGTCTTTACTGATCTGTGCATTCCACTGTGGTTTTAACCTGCTTTTTGCTATGTCCATTGTTATGTCCCTGGCTGATGTATTCCATTGTGGAACGCAATAGACTTATCCTGCCTCCTAGCAGGGCAGCTGCTGGGACTCCCATAGCAGTAGATTCTGTACATCTGAGGCACGACTTTTGTGACACAACAGCAATGTTGCTAGTGATGTTGCTGTGTGTGACATCCAGCAACAACCTGGCCCCTGCTGTGAGGTCGCTGGTTGTTGCTGAATGTCCTGGACCACTTTTTAGTTGTTGCTCTTCCGCTGTGAAGCACACATTGCTGTGTGTGACAGCGAGAGAGCAACAACTGAGTGTGAAGTGAGCAGGGAGCCGGCTTCTGCGGACGCTGGTAACCAATGTAAATATCGGGTAACCAAAAAGCCCTTTCCTTGGTTACCCGATATTTTCCTTTGTTACCAGCGTCCGCCGCTCTCACGCTGTCAGTGCCGACTCTCTGCTCCCTGCACACATAGCCAGACTACACATTGGGTAATTAACCCGATGTGTACTCTGGCTAGGAGTGCAGGGAGCCAGCGCTAAGCGGTGTGCGCTGGTAACCAAGGTAAATATCGGGTTGGTTACCCGATATTTACCTTACTTACCAAGTGCAGCATTGCTTCCACGCGTGGCTGGGGGCTGGTCACTGGTTGCTGGTGAGAGCTGCCTGTTTGACAGCTCACCAGCAACCCGTGTAGCGACGCTCCAGTGATCCCTGCCGGTCAGGTTGCTAGTGGGATCGCTGCAGCGTCGCTTAGTGTGACGGTACCTTTAGCCTATTACTTGGTTGCACAACCTTTAGCCAAAATAACTGCGAACAACCGCTTCCGGTAACCATCAATGAGTTTCTTACAATGCTCTCCTGGAATTTTAGACCATTCTTCTTTGGAAAACTGCTCCAGGTCCCTGAGATTTGAAGGGTGCCTTCTCCAAACTGCCATTTGGAGATCTCTCCACAGGTGTTTTATGGGATTCAGGTCTGGACTCATTGCTGGCCACTTTAGTAGTCTCCAGTGCTTTCTATCAAACCATTTTCTAGTGCTTTTTGAAGTGTTTTGGGTCATTGTCCTGCTGGAAGACACATGACCTCTGAGGAAGACCCAGCTTTCTCAGACTGGGCCGTACATTATGCTGCAAAATTTGTTGGTAGTCTTCAGACTTCATAATGCAATGCACACGGTCAAGCAGTCCAGTGTCAGAGGCAGCAAAGCAACCCCAATACATCAGGGAACCTCCGCCATGTTTTACTGTAGGGACTGTATTCTTTTTTTGAATGCCTCTTCTTTTTTTTTTTTTTCCCTGTAAACTCTGTTGATGGCTTTTCCCAAAAAGCTCTACTTTTGTCTCATCTGACCAGAGAACTTTCTTCCAAAACGTTTTAGGCTTTCTCAAGAAGTTTTGGCAAACTCCAGCCTGGCTTTTTTATGTCTCGGGGTAAGAAGTGGGGTCTTCCTGGGTATCCTACCATACAGTCCCTTTTCATTCAGATGCCGACGGATAGTACAGGTTGACACTGTTGTACCCTCGGACTGCAGGGCAGCTTGAACTTGTTTGGATGTCAGTCGAGGTTCTTTATCCACCATCCGCACAATCTTGCTTTGAAATCTCTCGTCAATTTTTCTTTTCCTTCCACATCTAGGAAGATTAGCCACAGTGCCATGGGCTTTAAACTTCTTGATGACACTGCGCACCGTAGACACAGGGACTTTTAGGTCTTTGGAGATGGACTTGTAGCCTTGAGATTGCTCATGTTTCCTCACAATTTGGATTCTCAAGTCCTCAGACAGTTCTTTGGTCTTTCTTTTCTCCATGCTCAATGGGGTACACACAAGGACACAGGACAGAGGTTGAGTCAACTTTAATCCATGTCAACTGGCTGCAAGTGTGCTTTAGTTATTGCCAACACCTGTTAGGTCCCACAGGTAAGTTACAGGTGTTGTTAATTACACAAATTAGAGAAGCATCACATGATTTTTAAAACAGTGCCAATACTTTTGTCCACCCCCTTTTTTATGTTTGGTGTGGAATTATATCCAATTTGGCTTTATGAAGAAAGAAGAAACTGAGTATTATCTGACAGAATTGCAGGGGTGCCAATACTTTTGGCCAGCACTGTATATGTAGATCTGTATCATTGTGATTGCTTTAGTGTTTTACCATACGTGTCAAGATGTTATAATATGATTGTTTTCCCCTCACCCATGACAGCACCACGTGAGAGAGGGATCCGCCCAGCAAGGACAGGAAACCATTCTGAATAAAAGGGCGGTACTTCTCCCCTTCGTCAGTTGGTTTCCTGTCCTGGATGGGAGACCCCTGTTCTGAAAACCGGCGATAAAGAAGAGGAAAAAAACAGAAAATTCGCCTACTTACCCAGCCGGTGTCTGGAAGAGCTGGGTGAGTCCTGTAGCACCGTTCTTCGGGGCTAGAAGCGCAGTCCACCTTCCCGAGGGGGTCCTGGTGTCCGTGCGGGAGCGGGTGGCAGGAACCGCTCGGGGGCTCCCGGTCCGCCGCTCCTTTCCCCACGCTCTGCGCTCCATGCGGCCTGGAACTTCCGGGTGCGCGCACACGCGATGGGCACGCTGGGAGATGGAGGCGGGCCTTCCGATGACGTCACCGGATGTAGATGGCGGCGCCCATGCGACGCTGCGGTGCATGCGACCTGCCGTTTCGGTATACGGGCACTCCTGGCCGTGCACCGTGGAGAGCGTGGGGAGCAGGGAGGAGCCTCACCTGGGACCGGAAGGCAGTGGATAAGGGGACTGCGACTCTCCTGGCGCTGTCAGAGGCTGGTACCTGGGCTCTGCAATGGACACGGATGAGCAGCAGCGCTCTCCTGTGCGTCGTCAGCAGGGCAGGAAAACAGATGACCAGAGCGACACTGGTCGGACGGGTCGTGGCAGCCATGACAGCAGATCCTCCCATGACTCTGCAGCTCCTGTGAGACCTATGGATGTTCCGAAACAGCCTTCAAAACCGGTACCCTTCATTCCTATGGTGGTGAGTGGATCTTCGTGAATGTCCTCATACTCATGGCTCCCTTGGGGTTTTTTCTCCCCTGCTTTTGTCTTCCCTTCTTAGGCCCCTAAAAAATCCATGTCCAAAAAGAAGCATAAGGAATGCCCCCTTTGCAGGGAACCCCTCTCAGAGGAGTGGCACAAGAAGTTGTCAGGGGTGTATCCGTCGCACAATTGCGGAGGAATCCCCGGGACTCTCAGCGGACGTCCGTTCGGCTATCCGCTCGGAGGTACAGGATTCCATGAAGGCTTTCTTAAAAAAGAAAAAAAATCGAAACCTGTAGACTCTGCCCCTTCCTCCTACTCCTCCTCCGGTACGGCCTCGGACTCGGACTCCTCGTCCTCAGGTGGTGATATGGGAGGCAGACCGTGCTTCTCCATTGACGATATTGGGTCCCTGGTCAAATCAGTCAGGGCTACTATGGGGTTAATGGAGGAGAAATCCTCTAGATCCCTGGAGGATGTGATGTTTGGAGGTCTGGAAGATAGGAAGAAGCGTACCTTTCCGGTCAACAACAAAATTGAGGCACTTATTCAGAAGGAGTGGAAGCGTCCGGACAAAGCAGGCTCTCTCCCCTCCTCCTCCAAACGGAAATATCCCTTTGAGGACAAGGCTACCGTATGGAACAAGGCGCCCCGGATCGATGCTGCCGTTGCGAAGTCTTCTCGGCGGGGCGGCATTCCCCTGGAGGACTCGGGTACATTGAAAGATCCCCTGGACAAAAAAGCAGATGTCATTCTTAAGCACCTATGGGAGACTTCTGCGGGGAGCTTGAGGCCGGCCATAGCAAATACCTGTACAGCCCGTTCTCTCATGATCTGGCTCCAACAGGTTGAGGATCAGTTGCGGGATAACACCTCCCGTGACAAGATCCTGTCAAAATTTCCGCTTCTCCAGGGGGCTGCGGCCTTTTGGCAGATTCCTCAGCGGATGTTATTAGGCTGGGTGCTCGTTCTGCGGGATTGTCTAATCAGGCCAGACGGGCATTGTGGCTGAAGGGCTGTCCAGGAGATCTGCAATCCAAACACAAATTGTGCGCGGTGCCCTGTGACGGTCACCTGCTTTTTGGGAAACAGCTGGAGGATGTGCTGGACAAAGCATCAGAGGGCAAAAAGTCCTTCCCGAGATTCCACTCTGGTTCCTCCCGTCCCTTTTGGAGGCAAAGATTCTCCAAAGGCAGGCCCCCGGATAATCGGCGGTGGGAGCGCAGACCAAAGCGGGACTCCGGTTTTATGTTCGGGGGCGCCCCAGCCGCCTCCAAGAATTCTGCCCAGTGACGCCAGGCTGCAGGTCGGAGGACGCCTTTCTCACTTTCTGGAGCAGTGGGAAAGCATTTTCCTCCAACGCCTACGTTCGTTCCATTATCAGAGACGGTCTCCAGTTCCAATTTCTGCTTCAGCCACCACAGCGTTTCGTCATCACTCCTCTTCGGGGGTCACAGTCGGAGCAACATGCTCTGGAATCGGAAATCCGGATGTTGCTTGGGAAGGCAGTCCTGTGCGAGGTGCCCGTGGTGGAAAGGGGGAAGGGGTTCGATTCCCCCCTCTTTCTTGTAGGAAAGCCAGACGGTTCCTTCCGTACGATAATAAACCTCAGACGTCTCAACCAGTTTTTTCAGTATTTCCCGTTCAAGATGGAGTCTGTTCAGTCGGCCATAAAGCTGCTGTTCCACAACTGTTATATGGCAGTGATAGACTTCAAGGACGCCTATTACCATGTCCCTATCCATCCTCATTCTCAGCAGTTCCTGCGAGTGGCGGTTTCCATCAACAACTTGGTCAGTCATTTTCAGTTCTGAGCCCTCCCCTTCGGGCTCTGTCGCCCCCAGGATTTTTACGAAAATAGTGGTGGAGATGACGGCTCATCTACGGATACGGAATATTCTGGTGGTTCCTTACCTGGACGACTTCCTGGTAATTGGGAACTCCAAGCAGCAATGTGCAGCTCATCTCCAATACATTCAACAGTCTCTACAAGACCTGGGTTGGATGGTAAATTACGAGAAGTCCCGGATGGACCCGGTCACGATTCAAGCATTTCTAGGTCTCACTCTCAACTCAGTGTGTCAGCAGTGCCTTTTGCCAGCAGAAAAAATTCGGAGGGTTTCAGCCTTGGCCCGGCGGGCGATCCACCATCCCAGGATGTCTCTGAGGCAGGCTATGTCCTTGCTGGGTACTCTGACATCTTGCTTCCCGGCGGTCCCGTGGAGTCTGGTTCACTCCAGGGCTCTCCAGTGGCAGGTTCTGTATGCCCAGAAAGCATTAAACGATTGTTTTAGAAGGGGTCGTCACCCTGTCCTGGGCGGTCAGAAGCTCTCTCCTCTGGTGGACGTCCGTGGACAATCTGTCTGTGGGTCTTCCCTGGCTACCTCTGGACCGGAGGGTGGTAACTACCGATGCCAGCCAGTCCGGCTGGGGGGCTCACCTTCTCGAGCACATTTCTCAGGGATAGTGGTCGCCGCGGGAGGCGGCGCAACCCTCGACTCTCCGGGAGCTGTGGGCGGTGGAGCGTGCCCTACACGACTTTCTCCCTCACCTTTGCGGGCGGCATGTTCTGGTCATGTCCGACAACCAGTCCACAGTCTCATATGTCAACCACCAAGGGGGCACGAGATCCCCATCCCTCATGCAGGTGTCCTACAGACTGTTTCTCTGGGCAGAGCAGCATCTTCTCTCCCTCTTGGCTCTCCACATCAGAGGAAGTCTCAATGTCACGGCGGATTACCTCAGCCGCCATCACCTGCGGCAAGGGGAATGGTCCTTGAATCCTCGGGTCTTTCGACAGATGGTGACTCTCTGGGGCTTGCCGCAGATGGACCTTTTTGCCACCAGACTGAACAGGCAGGTAGTACAGTTCTGTTCGCTAAGCCCCTCGGACCAGCCCTTCGCAGTAGACGCGCTACAGGTTCCATGGACCTTTTGGGCTAGCTTATGCGTTTCCTCCGATTATCATGCTGCCGACCGTTCTGCAGAAAATCAGGGAGGACCGGGCGAGGGTACTTCTTATCGCCCCCTTCTGGCCCAAACGACCATGGTTTTCTCTCCTAAAGGCAATGTCTGTCACGGATCCCTGGGTTCTGCCGGAAGTTCCGGACCTGTTAGTACAGGGACCAGTATTCCACGCACAAGCGAAAGGGTTCCATTTAACGGCTTGGAATTTGAAAGGTCGTTGTTGAGGAGCAAAGGTTTTTCCCCTGACCTTATTTCTACTTTATTGAAAAGCCGCAAACCTGTTACCACCAAAATATATGGGAGAGTGTGGCAAAAATTCCTGCAGTTCTCTGAGGGTCCCTTGGGTCCGGAGGCTCCTGTTGAGTGCATTTTAGAATTCCTTCAGAAGGGGTTTGATCTGGGGTTAGCGGTGAACACTCTCAAGGTTCAGGTCTCTGCCTTGGGGGCCCTGTACAATTGTAACCTGGCGGCCAACAAGTGGCTTAAACGATTTATTATGGCTAGTGGTAGGTCTAGGCCTGTGGTCATTCCAAAGGTTCCTCCCTGGGACCTGAACTTGGTCTTGGATGCCCTCACGGGACCCCCCTTTGAACCTTTGTCTAAGCTTTCCCTGAAATTGCTTACCCTGAAAACCGTATTGCTGGTCGCATTAACCTCGGCACGGCGGATCGGTGATTTGCAGGCCCTGTCAGTAGTGCAGCCTTATACTCAGGTCCTTGAGGATAGAGTCATCTTGTGACCGGACCCAGCGTATCTCCCGAAGGTCGCTTCTCATTTTCATAGAACGCAAGAAATAGTCCTGCCCTCGTTCTGTAGCCATCCCACTAATGAGGGGGAACGTAGATTTCACACCCTAGATGTACGCAGGGCCCTCCTACACTATCTTTCGGTCACTCAGGCAGTGAGGAAGACACAGTCGTTATTTATCTCTTTTCAGGGTAGTACCAAGGGTCAGGGGGTGTCCAAGAGTACTATCGCTAGGTGGATTAGGGAGGCCATTACTTTAGCCTACTCCTCCAATGGAGCGCCTGTTCCGGAGAACCTCCGGGCCCATTCCACCAGAGCGGTATCTACCTCCTGGGCTGAGCGTGCACAGGTATCTCTTGAACAAATTTGTAGGGCCGCTACCTGGTCCTCACAATCTACTTTTTTCCGACACTATCGGTTGGACCTATCCTCCTCGGCTGCTCTTTCGTTTGGTAGAAGGGTGCTTGAGGCGGTGGTCCCGCCCTAACTGGGTTTCTCTGGAAATCTCTCACGTGGTTCTGTCATGGGTGAGGGGAAAACACTACGGTTACTTACCGGTAGCCGGTTTTTCCAGAACCCATGACAGCACCCTTATATTCCCTCCCTTTCTCATCCTTGGTGTGCACTTTTTCGGTGTGCTTGTGAGTGTTTAGTGGTGGTGGGGTGAGTTCTAACGATTGTTGGAGGTCCTCTCATTCTCGGTAATCAACTGACGAAGGGGAGAAGTACCGCCTTTTTATTCAGAATGGTTTCCTGTCCTTGCTGGGCGGATCCCTCTCTCACGTGGTGCTGTCATGGGTTCTGGAAAAACCGGCTACGGGTAAGTAACCGTAGTGTTTTGCAGGTACGGGTTATACTATGGTTCTGTAACTACTTTAGTGGCTGAACCTTTTTAAATGCTTTTATATTGTATGTCAGCACATAATAATTCTTTGATTTAATAAAGTAATGCACTTCTTCAGACCTTTTAGGTGGTCCTGCTTTGTTCTACATATATGCCATTACTTCGTTATTATATACACTATTGAGGTTTATTTAGAGACCGGTGCAGTATACAGCACTTTATACTTTGTTTTTCCTGTTTAACTCTTGCAGTGCTTGCATGGTCGGTCTCTGCATTATAGTAAACGCAGTGTCCTCCCCACCTTTCTCTGGTTTGTTGATTCTTTAAAAGGCTTACACCTCTTATGAACAATGAGCATCTGACAAGTGGTGGGCGCCTCGCCACAAATCCTATTCTACTCACTGCTGGAGTAAGATTGGTGGTATAGTGAACACCGCCGTTCATCATGAATTAGATGAGTGGTGGTTGCCACGCAAATGTCCTGCCCAAGCTCCACCCACTACTTTGCTGGGCAAAAAATGGTGTGAGAATGCCAAAATGTGCGCTAAATCCTTGTGATTTTTAAAGTCTTTTATGACCGTTTTCTTAGCAACAGATTATCCATTTGCAGCCAGGAATGAGTGTGTGATTTTGTTTTTTACTACCCTACCCAGCTAATGAATATTTGAAGACCCTAAAGTTGCCGATTAAGGATTTGTTCTTGGCTTTTCAATCTGTAAATACTTTTTGATTTACACTATAGAAGAAACGATTTCAATAC
The DNA here is from genome assembly GCF_048569485.1 of Anomaloglossus baeobatrachus. NCBI lineage: Eukaryota > Metazoa > Chordata > Amphibia > Anura > Aromobatidae > Anomaloglossus > Anomaloglossus baeobatrachus. Next base: position 134,137,289 of record NC_134358.1, read on the forward strand.
TCGTACTTAAAGTGCATTACCATTGCACCTTCCAAGTCTTTTTATTCGTTGGTCGCCGGAGCACATAACAGCTGATCGATGGGGGTGTCTGATGCCCATCAATCCCATATTGATGACCTATCCTTAAAGGGAACCTGTCACCACTTTTTTGGCGTATAAGCTGCGGCCATCACCACCGTGCTCTTATATACAGCATTCTAACATACTGTACGTAAGAACCCAGGCTGCTGTGAGAACATAAACACTTTATAATACTTACCTAACGGTCGCGCAGTTGGCCATATGGGCGTCTCCGTTGTCCGGTGCCGGCGCCTCCTCTTTCGGCCATCTTCGTCCTCTTTCTGAAGCCTGGGTGCATGACGCGTCTACGTCATACACACTCGCCGGTCCTGCGCAGGCGCACTACAATACTTTGATCTCTCTGCTCAGGGCAGATCAAAGTGCACCTGCTCAGGACCTGAATGCCGGCGAGTGTGGATGACGTCGGACGCGTCATGCACTGCGGCTAGAGAAGGAGGACGAAGATGGCCGAAAGAGGCGGCGCTGGCACCAGACAACGGAGATGCCCATATGGCCAACCGCGCGACCGTTAGGTAAGTATTATAAAGTGTTTTTTATGTTCTCACAGCGGCCTGGGCTCTTATATACAGAATGTTAGAATGCTGTATATAAGACCCCGGTGGTGGTAGCCGCAGCTTATGCGCCAAAAAAGTGTCAACAGGTTCCTTTTAATGTTTGTGGGAAATAAGGATCCAGAATGTCGCATTTTGGTTGGCTGATCCTTTTTGTTCTCCAGGAGCTAAGCCACTGCCAAAGAACTCTGGCAGCAGCTCTTTCTATTTTGCAAAGGGGGCTTAAGTGTTGATTCATTCATTCAGTATATCTTTATAGTGTTTGTGTTTTTTATTTCTTTGTATACCATAATTCAAAGCCAACCCCCCAACCATAACTAGAGGAGAGACCAGGAGCTTCCTGCATACTGATTGTCAAACGTATTCTAAATAATCAATGTTCTGAGCTGTTCCAGGGGTGTTGGTAAAAAACAAAAAAGTCATAAAATAAAAACACACTACTGTGAATGCCATTTTCTAACATGAGAAACATTGTAACTGCCATGTGTGGTCTATGCTTAGTCTACAAGTTCAAGCTGCAGACATTTATACGGCGCCAAAGTTGTGTTTTTGGTTTGGGGTTTTTTTTTTCAGTTTTTTTGGGGGGGGTTCTCCCCTCTTTGATGTCAATATCTTCTAACTTTAGATTATGTACCTAACTTCTGTTTGCCATGTATTAAATTATTTGGAAATATCTTCTTTCAGATTATTGTGCTAGTAAGTTTGCAGCAGTCGGATTTGCAGAATCTGTTGGCCTTGAAATGTTGGCGCTGGGAAAGACTGGAGTGAAGACCACAATTATTTGCCCATATTTTATTAACACTGGAATGTTTGACGGATGTACATCCAAGTAAGTCATCTGGGAAAGTCAGATTAAGAACCACTGGTAATCTGCAGGTCAATTGAATTTTGACACTGCGCGGCTGTCGCACTGAGAACCCCATTGCCAGGAAGAAATGAACGTTATTCCTCCTGGCATCCTCGAGCTTTCAGTCATAGAAATACAGCAGGCATAGCTTCAGTAATTGCTCCATGGATAGTGATCGGCAGCTGTGACCACCCCTCCTGCACTGACTGACTGTACAGAGCTGGCTGTCAAATGGCGCGGTTACAGCCGCCACTCACTGTACATAGAGCGGTGACAGAACATTAAATGGTGTACCAATGTAGTGTCATTCACAAAGGAAGCAACAATTGTCAGGAACTACAAAACCACAAAGCAGTGGCTGAGCTTAATCGATAAGGCAAGGCATTCATGGTACAAAGAGCAGATTCATAAAGAAAGAAAATCCAAAGCTAGAAAATCTAAAGAGATGTATATCATGATCCTCTTTATGATGGAAGATCACACAAACGTCTATGAGAAAGCTCACCACACCGTTATGGCCAATAGTCTCAAACTAAAACATGCATAGCCTGACATTAATGGGTACAAGATAATTCAGATCACGGACATCCGTCTGTCTGATTTTTGTTCTGAGTGATGATGACCTGACATCCCAGAACATGGCCACAGAAATGTATTTTTGTAGCCAACTATATTAACCCCTTAACAACCGCGGGTAGTAATATTACGTCCTATCAGTCAGTGTTAATCACCGTGGGCTGCTGTAAGCAGCCTGCGGCGATCAGCGCAGATGTCAGCTGATATATACAGCTGACGTGTGCCTGCTAGGCACGAGCAGAATCGCTATCCGCCTGTGCCTTTTAAACCCTTAAATGGCACTGTGAAGATGTGACAATGCCATATTAACGGCGATAGCGGTATATCCATACTCACAGGCCGATACCGGAAGTCACGTGACATGATCACGTGGATCCGGGGGTTGTCACGGTAGCACAGGGTCATTTGATGATTCCTGTGCTCACATGACTCACTCGGGTCCTGTTTGAAACAGCTGAGTACTGCTTGTTAAAAGAGATTATCATTTCTCCCAGTCTGGGCAGTGCTGCTCGGGAGAAAAGAATGAGCGATCAGATTGCTGATCGTTATAGTCCCCTAGGGGACCTAGTAAAATAAAAAAAAAAACGTTTAAAAATTAAAAAAAAAATGCTAAAAGTTCAAATCACTCCCCCTTTTTCCCCATTGAAAATGAAAGGGTTAAAAAATATACACACATTTGGTATCGCCACATTCAGAAATGCCAGATCTATGAAAATATAAAGTCAATTAATCTGATCGGTACACAGCGTAGCGGCAAAAAAATTCCAAACGCGAATATTACGGGGTTTTTTTTGGTCATTACAAATTTTGCACTGAATGCAATAACAGGCGATCAAAACTAGCATCTGCGCAAAAATGGTACCGTTAAAAAACGTCAACTCAAGATGCAAAAAACAAGCTATCAATGAGCCCATAGATCCCGAAAAATGAGAACGTTACGGGTCGCGGAAAATGGCTCAAAATGTATGCCACTTTTTTCAGATTAACTTCTGATTTTATTTTTTTTAAGCATTTAGATAAAAGCATACCTATTCATGTTTCTACGCATTCGCACCGACCTGAGGCGTCACTGACGCATCAGTTTTACTATGTAGGGAACAAAGTGAATAAAATAACTCAAACTATTTTTGACGTTTTCCAGTACACTATATGGTAAAACACCATGGGTTCATTTAAAAGTACAACTCGTTCCGCAAAAAGCGAGCCCTCACATGACCAGATTGATTGAAAAATAAGTTACGTCTCTTGAAAGAAGAATGGCGAAAAAAAACGATAAGCGCAAAATTGGCTGGTTGTTTCTGCATTTTCATTTTTTCCCTCACCTTTTTGCAGAGACATAACTTTATTTTTCTGTCCACATAGCCATATCAAGGCTTGTTTTTTGCAGGACAGGTTGTACTTCATTGTACCATTCATGTTACCACATAGTGCGCTGGAAAATGGGGAACAAATTCCATATGAGGAGAAATCATGAAGGAAAAAAAACAAATTCTGACAGGGTTTTTTGGGAATTTTGTTTTTTATATTCTTTTAAAACATATTTAATTTTTTTACTGTTTTTAATAGTCCCATAGTGACTTGAAGCTGATCACTTGTGCTAGATACAGTACAACAATGTCATAGCATTGCTGCAGACAATGAAAATCAATGTCCTTTAACACAGCCACAGGTTGAAAAAGAGCATCGCTTTGAGAAGCACAGAGATCTTCCAGTAGATCCCCTGCTGTCGTGACAACTCATCGGGAACCCACAATCATGCCACAGGCGCACTGATGGGCGCTTAAAGTCGCGCACCCCCACTCTGACGTGTGTTAATTCCCGCTGTTAGTTTATACTATGCTTAGCATCCTCCACAGATATTTTTTATTTATGATTATTATAGCGCCATTTATTCCATGGCGCTTTACAAGTGAAAGAGGGTTATACGTACAACAATCATTAACCGTACAAAACAGACTGGTATAGGAAGATAGAGGACCCTGCCCACGAGGGCTCACAGTCTACAGGGGATGGGTGAGGGTACAATAGGTGAGGACAGAGCTGGTTGCGCAGTGGTGTACTGGACTGAAGGTTATTGTAGGTTGTAGGCTTCTTCTTCAGGTTCCTCTTGAAGCACCTATTTGGCGCATTACCAAGCTAAATATATGTTTAGAACACTCTATTCTAGTCTTTCTGGAAGATTTTATCTTCTATTTCCATCAACAGAACTGTATGTGTGTTTTTTAGCTCATTGCTGTTTTCCAGAACAGCTCAATGGTCCATCTTTGCTCTGCCTCCATCACTGACTTTGAAATAATTAGACACAACTTTGCTGAGACCAACATGGCTGATCGGTGTTTGATGCCTGCAGCTCACAGAACAGTGAGGTGAAACTGCATATGGTCCTCTCTTGTTGCATATGGCAGAGGATTATCGTTAACCGAGCAGCTTTTGCAATTTTGAAAAAGTTACGTCAGCAACAGGCAAACTGCTCAGCCTTGCTAGGCTCCGCTCAAGGGTGCTTTACACGAGACTATCTATCGTGCGATAGATCGTCGGGGTCACGTTTTTTGTGACGCACATCCAGCATCGCTTGCGACGTTGGGCTGTGTGACACCTCCCAGCGACGCAGTATCGCTCACAAATTGTAAGTCGTGTACTCGTTGTTCGGTTTCATAATCACGTTTAATTAAAATGGCGCCGGTTGCTCATCGTTCCCGGGGTAGCACATGCCGCTCTGTGTGACACCCCGGGAACGATGAACAGCAGCTTACCTCCGTCCCGCGGCACCCGCCGGCTATGCGGAAGGAAGAAGGTGGGTGGGATGTTAACGTCCCGCTCATCTCCGCCCCTCCGCTTCTTTTGGCCGGTTGCTGTGTGACGTCGCTGTGACGCCGAACGTCCCTCTCCCTTCAGGAAGAGGATGTTCGCCGCCCACAGCGACGTCGCACAGCAGGTAAGTGCATGTGACGGGGGTTAATGACTTTGTGTGCCACGGGCAACTAATTGCCCGTGACACACAAACGACGGGGGCGAGTACGATCGATCGTGAAATTGCACGATCGTACCGTGTAAAGCAGGCTTTAGTTAGATCTAGTCATATCAAGTTCTCTTAGGCTAGTTTCACATTTCCTTTTTGTTCCTTCAGTCGCAATCCGTCGTTTTGGAAAACAACGGAATCAGTTAACTGATTCCGCTGCTTCCCATAGACTTGTATGGACGACGGCTTGTGACTGATGGTCCTGCGTTGCATCCGCCGAGCGGAAAGAACACAGCATGTAGCGTTTTTCTGCGCTTCCCTGAGCGTAAAAAAAAACGCAATGTGCTGTATTCCGTCGGCGTCCGTCAGTTTTATAATGGAAGTCTATGGTGGCGGAATCCGTCATTTGACTGATTCCTGTGACGCATCCGTTATTACACAACTGCGCATACTCAGTTGAGTAATTGTTGGAAAAAAGAGCTACAACGGATTCCGTTGTTTTGCAGCATCCGTCGCATCAGTTGTGCCACTATATGCAACGCATCCGTTACATCCGTCACACAACACAATGCGACGGATGCCGCACAACGCAAGTGTGAAACTAGCCTTATGTAGTCAGAGCAGGGCAGCGGAGTTCTGCTGGAAACCAGCTAACAACGCAGTGATGTAAAATCATACTGCAACTATGTTGATGTAGAAGGTAAAATCAGCCAGGCAGGGTACTGTTTAGGGCCATGGAGTGCACAAGAGCAAAGTGTATTATAGATATAGAAATACCCTTTCAGCATGACTCTGATGTGCTTCCGCAGCTGAGCGAGACTGCAGTCACTGTGTGTGCTTGACTAGGAGTAGTAGAACGACAGCATGAGGGAGAAATGGCCACTGGAGGGGCATGCCTGGGGGAATGATGTGTACAAAACAGGTTTAACAAAGAACAGACATTGGCAGACATTATTAAATATAGGTGTACATGGTAAGGGCATATTGTAATTTTTGGAATAACTTTAGAAGTGGCAGTCTCAAGCATTATATAGATGTATGAAGATGGCCAACACAGGGGGCCAATTCACTTGGATGTCTCCATTGCTGTTGACTGCTTCGTCTACAGTTCTCAAAGCATCAAACAGATGGCTGAGCTGTGTCCATACCATCACGCATATATACCTGTATGAAGTGTTGCTGGAAGTACTTCCCAGTAGTTATACATGTACTGCAGGCGTCATAAAGTGTTTAATGATGATGATTACAGACCAGTATCGAGAACTCACAGTAGGCAATTAGATTTTGGGTTTTGTATTTTTTTTTTTCCAATGTGTTTGACAGTGAAAGCAGTGATCAGATTGCTTGCTATAGGCAAACACCTCTAGTTCTTACCTGCACAATAGTATCCACTAATAAATATCATCTTTACAGAATTTCTCTGTAATGCATATTTAGTAAAAAGTAACTTAATTCGTGGAACATTTCTGTCCTCCAGATGGCCAAGATTTATGCCAATTTTAGAGCCAGATTATGCTAGCAAGAAGATTGTTGACGCCATCCTAAAGGAGCAAGTGTACCTGGTGATGCCTCGAAGTCTCTACCTCATATTTGCATTCAAAAAGTGAGTCATAAACTTGCATAAACAATTCTAAAAATAAGAGCAGAATTTAAAAAAATAAAATATAGAAACATACACATACACACACACACACACACACACACATTTTATTTGTGTGTGTGTATATACCGTATTTTTCGCTTTATAAGACGCACCGAATTATAAGACGCACCCCACCCCAAATTTATAGATACAGGTAAAAAAATAAAAATGGAGCCCGTCTTATACTCCAGTGTTGTCTTAGGGGTACTTTGCACGCTGCGACATAGCAAGCCGATGCTGCGATGCCGAGCGCGATAGTCCCCGCCCCCATCGCAGCTGCGATATCTTTGTGATAGCTGCCGTAGAGAACATTATCGCTACGGCAGCTTCACATGGACTCGCCTGTCCTGCGACGTCGCTCTGGCCGGCGACCCGCCTCCTTATTAAGGGGGCGGGTTGTGCGGCGTCACAGCGACGTCACACGGCAGGCGGCCAATAGGAGCGGAGGGGCGGAGATGAGCGGGATGTAAACATCCCGCCCACCTCCTTCCTTCCGCATATCCTACGGAAGCCGCGGTGACGCCGGTAGGAGATGTTCCTCGCTCCTGTGACTTCACACACAGCGATGTGTGCTGCCGCAGTAGTGAGGAACATTGGACAGTCGCGTCAGCGTAATTATGGATTACGCCGACGCTGCACCAATGATTTGATTACGACGCTTTTGCGCTCGTTATTCGTATCATCAAACCTTTACACACTACGATGTTGCATGCGATGCCGGAAGTACGTCATTTTCAATTTGACCCCACCGACATCGCACCTGCGATGTCAGTGTGCAAAGCCCGCCTTAGTGTTGTCTTACTGGAGGGGGGCAGCAATGTTGGTGAAGTGTGTCACAGGAGGCAGAGGTTCTGCTGGCACATGCGGCGGGTCAGTGGCTGCAGGTGCGGCGGCATCCGTGGAGGCAGGTGCGGCGGCAGGCATGGTGGTGTCCGTGGCAACGGATTAGTAGTGTCAGCGGCGGGTGAGTGGTGCAGCAGATCATCGCGGTGAGTGTCCCAGTGTGTCCGCAGTCCCGGTTCAAATGATGGCGCCCGGAGCAGCGCATGCGCAGATGGAGTTCTCATCCAAAAGCTCCGTCTGCGCACGCGCTGTCTCCCGGCGCCATCATTTGAAACTGGGACCGCAGACGCACTGGGAACCCTGCGCACAGCCGCCCACCCGCACAGAGAGGCAGCCGGTACAGACAGGCACCCGGCTGCCGCCCGCACGCACGCAGCCACAAGCACCCGGCTGCCGCCCGCCCACACGCACGCAGCCACAGGCACCCGGCTGCCGCCCGCCCACACGCACGCAGCCACAGGCACCCGGCTGCCGCCCGCCCACACGCACGCAGCCACAGGCACCCGGCTGCCGCCCGCCTGCACGCAGCAACAGGCACTCGGCCGCCTGAACACACCAAATGGCCGCACAGACAGGCCCCCCAGGTAAAGCTATATTCGGATTTTAAGACTCACCCCTCATTTTCCTCCCAAATTTTTGGGAGGAAAAGTTCGTCTTATAATCCAAAAAATATGGTATATATAATTTTTATATTATAGAATTCATACTAATCCTAGTAATGCCCACCATGTTTCTGTTGTACATTTATTTATTTATATAAAACATTTGTGTTGTACATTTATAAACTTCTTCTTTCTCTTTTTTTTTTTGCCTTTTTTAGTATCATATCTGCAAAATTGGGAGTTGTACTTGGGGACTACTTTGGAGCATTTCATTTCATGGATCACTTTAAGGGCCGTGTCAAGAAGGAATAAATTCTGGCTGCACAGCTACCGACATTTGAATGTCCTGAGAGCCACAATTACATAGAACAAACAGTCTAAACCAAAAAAGGACTCTAAAGTGTCACTTTCTTTGATAAACAGTAATTACATTTTTTTCATATTTTGTGTAATCACTTTATTTTGTGTTGGGAATTCTTTGCACCTATATAGGAAACTGTAGAAACTCAAGAAACATTAACATCCCTTTAATAACAAAAATACCTGTTTACATTATTGTGTTGTGATGGTTTGTCTGTCCTTTTTTTTTTTTATTTTACATATATTTTATGGTGGTCACTGTTGGATCTACACCTTTTTGGTTTTTTTCATCTCTCGTTCCATCACTTGCATCACTATGAAGGGCATTAACTTCCAGCCTTGCAGATCTGAGCTGTAGAAGATCGGAAACACAAAGTTAACTAACTCAGCTGCTGGTTGCGCATTGCAATACTGCATATGGAAGGGTTTTTTTTATTTTTGATACTAGCTAAATTTAATTTTCTTATGAGATTTTTTTCAGTATAGAATATGCCTTAGGGTCAGCACACACTGCGAGTAATACGGAGCGAGTGGAATGCGATAAAAAAAAATTACATTCCACTCGGACCAATATTGCTCTGAGTCAGCTCCCATGAGCAATTGTTTTCTCAGCCCTAATCGGACCAAGAAAACAGTTGCAGCATGCTGTGGATTTCACTCGCACCCATTCAAGTCTATGGGGTGAGAGAAACATTGCACTGCTCTTGTGTTTACACCGGTGTAATGTGATAGCAGTGCGATTCTCGCATCAGCCGGCAACGTAGGAGATGGGGAGATAAATCCAGCCCTCCCCTCCGCAGCGCCAGCCCTCCCTCCGTAACTGTGGTCTGATCGGACCACAGTCGCATGACGCTCACATAACACAGAGCTCCCACTGTGCTGCGAGCGTGAGCCGAGTGTCATGCGAGCACTCGCAGTAATCCCCGTGTGGCCTCTGCTTTATAATCCTTACTGCATTGTGCTTTGTTTTATGTGCTAAAGCAAACTAATGGGAACACGAATAAAAATACACATGGCTGCAGCAGCTTTATTTAGTATTACAAAAATGGCCTAATTGCTCTGAGTAATATATTAGATCTGACAATTTAGCTTTCTTGTACATTAATAAAGAAATCCTATCTGTTTTTTTGTTTTTGGTTTATTTTGTTTTTCTTTTTTTTTTTTTTCTTCTAATAGAATTTCCATAACCCTGATGCACTGCCTGTAAAGATATATAACATTTGTGTGTATTTAGTCAATTGAATTATCATATATTGCAGGGGTTGACCTATATTCTGGAACTATAAGTAACAGCAGAAATACTTAGGGGTGCGCAACAACACGCTATAGGGCAGCCATAGCCAATATGGGGAATTTTATGCAAAGTTTTGCCATCGCTCAGCAGCTAGTCCGTGCTCATCACTTGCAGTATAGTCAGAATCAAGCCCTGGAGCTCACAGCACAGATCCCTTTTCTAGTGGTAAAAACTGAATTTTCCACTTGTCTCTCCCTTTAACAAGCTGCCCTTATGTGCCTTATGCTTCCTCATAGTTATATGTAGATTCCTGCATTTGGCACCATGAACATAGACTGAAGGAGGAGCACACTGCACTGTTGGAACAGCCACGAGCGTTTGCAGTATCCATCTGCCACTTGTTCAAGAACTCTTCCATAGGGCCTCTATTGTCTCAACAAGACAAGAGGGTATCCTCATGGCCTCGGTCAGGCTGGTATATGGCAGCATCCTTTCTATTCCTGCTGTATGTAATGAATGGTGCAGCAGAATGCACTACTCCAAAGTTGCCATGCAAATATCTAAGGATATTGTGCAGTAAACTTGATGGGAGCCTTATGAATGCCAGATGCCACTGTAGCCTATTCAGTGCCATCTGAGGCACAATTTCAGAAAATAAACATGAATAGACCATTATTATGATTCCCTCTATGTAAAACCGTGCTCCGTGATGGCAGCAGAGTTTGTACATTTCCTACAAATATTCCATACCATCCATTGTTCAGGGACCACGTAAACTGCAGAACTGAGGGGTGGTCTTGAATCACTGAAACTATATTTAGGGCTTTTTCTGTGATCCAAATCTCTAGGTTATTTGCTTCTGGATATATAGCATGGTATTGTGCTGATTTCAGATTTACATCTTCTAATAATGACTGTTCAACTACAGCTCCTTCAGCACAATAACAAAATTCATGTGGAAAATGAATTTGTTACAAAACAGATACAAAACTGAAGAGGAAGGGCCCCTTTAAGTACTGTGGGGTACTTGTGTTTTGTGGTTATTTTAGGCTATGTGCGCATGTGTGCGCTCTGCACCGCACCGAAAAGGTGCGCTTCAGAGCGCAGCTGAAAAGCTGCGTTCTGAAGCGCATGGTGCCGGCAGATTCGTGCGCTCTGCATGCTGCCTCTCCCTATAGACAGCATGGAAACCGCACGGAAGAAGTGACATGTCACTTCTTAGAACGCAGCGATTCGGCAAGCAGCCGAATCGCTGCGTTCTAACATGCCACGTGCGCACGGCTCCTGCACAATCTCCATAGATTGTGCAGGGGACGCAGGACGCATGCAGTTACGCTGCGGTGCAGAACGCAGCGTAACTGCATGTAATACGCACACGTGCGCACATACCCTCAAATGGACAAGAAGCACAGCATGGAGAACTTTTTGTTCCAAGCACAAAAGAGAAACCAGGCAGACCCCATTATGGTTAGTGGAGCTCTTCTTTCAAGGGGTTCTCCAATACGGAATTGTACCAAGGACACCATTTTGTCAAACTGCAGCCCGTGCTAGTCACATGTCAGTACGGGCTTAAGAGTGAAGATATATGTATATAGCTCCCAAGACCTGTGTGTCAACTGATGAGCTGTATCACAAAAGTCAGGCTGTCAAATGTGAAAAAATATACCTCTACCTAGGGTCATTCTCCTCAATGTTTTTGTTTTCCGGTTTGGTTCGGTCAGTCTCTATATACACTGCTATAAAACTGTCGGACTGTCCGCGGGGTGGGGGTGAGGGTATGGATATGGAGATCTTATCAAGAATAGGTTAAAATATCTCTTCACATATCGGAGCTGGTATCTGACTGAGGTATGTGATGCAGCTCTTGTGATTTGGAATACAGGATCTGTATATCTTCAGTCTGCAGTCCGTGTCTAGGATGGGCTGTAGTTTGACTCTATTATCAGGGACGCCATTTTATCTCAATTTTGGAGAGCCCATTTACGTTAACGTCCATTTTTTTAATAGATTTTGGTTTCCACATGAATTGTTTCTTTGGCCTGTCTTAAAAAGGAATTGAAAATGCAGCTCTCATCTGAACCTTATTGTAATATTTGTGGGCAGCAAGCCACAGAAAAAGTGGCACTGAACAAAAAGCTGTAGGTATGTGTTGAAATTATCCAGATGTGTGGTTAGAATCTGACCTGGCACAATATAGTTCTCTTCCCCACCCACCGATCTCTGCTTTTCTATTTCCATGCGAACATGTGCTGGCATCGATGAACTGGGACTTTCCTTTTTAAAGGAAGCTATCATCAGAAAATGACCTAATTTATGTATTTGTTTTTTTTTTATCTCTAGTGATGAGCAAGCACTACCCTGCTCGGTACTCGTAACGAGCAGTCAGATGTTTGGATGGGTGCTACTTGAGTCCCCGATTATAATGGAAGGCAATGGGGAACTCGAGCATTTCTCCTGTAAATCTGGAAAAATGCTAGAGTTTCCCATTGCCTTCCATTATATTCGGATGCTTGGATGGGCACGACTCGAGTATCCAACTGCTCGTTTCGAGTACTGAGCACCCTAGCATTGTAGTGCTCGCTCCTCATGAGATCATGTTGGGTGCATTAAATGTTTTGGGGGGTTTTTCGTATCATGATCTTTATTTGAAAAGCAAAAATGATGCTGAAATTTTCACGTTGGCCACTGGGCTTTTTTTCTTCTTCTCATACTCCTTGTCTTTTCAGGAAGAGTGTACAGGAAGCTTATCAGCTCTTCATGGATGTTTTGTGTCATTGTAATCCTGCCTCTGATGATAACACCAGATTTACCAATCACACTAGGCTCTGCCATAGTGGACCCTTTCACATTGACCATTGCACAGACATTATATATATATAATATAATCCACATATGTAATATTATATATATATATAATAAACCACATATACTGGTGTATGTGTTTGGGCACCAACCATTGTGGCCACGTGTTTCCTGAAACAGATGGTATGAGTCTATAGAGGCTCTTATCGTTTTTAATGTTAATGCAGATTGTGAGATCAAAAAAATCCATAAAAAATTTAGTACAAAACTTTTTATTTCCTAAATTGGTCATTTTCTGATTTCTAGCTTCCCTTGAAATATAATTTCAATCTATTTTAGGTTAATGAAATGCTTGCTATCTAATTGATTTAATCATACTGAATGTACTCTACACTATGGCTCCACTATAGGTGTGTGTATTGTACACAGCAAGGCTTTATTCATAGTCCAGTTCCATAGACGGAGCCTTTGTTGCAAGAGGGAGACTGCATTAGTTGATGACTCTTGATTGAGTAATATCTCTGCTGAAATTTTGTAAATGTTTTATTAATAAATGTTTTATTAAAAATATTTTATTAGCATGTCCAGTGTTTTTTTGTTTATTCATTTTGTTTTTTAGCTATACCTTTAGAACAAAATGGTTATGCCTAGGAAATATCCAATTAAATTTATGCAATGGGGGTTTATTCTCATTTGCAAAAATGTAATCTGTTTGTAATAATCCAAACAGTTATTTATAAAGCTCAATGCCACCAATGGTTTCTTCAAAGATGAGACAAAATGCCACTTTTCACGACTTCTGTAGGTTCAGGAGTATGCAGCCACTTTATGACATGTCTTTTTTGAGGCTTTAATAGAGCCAGGTAGCAAAGTTCCTGAGAAATTTAGCTTAACTTACCATTAGGATATACACTATATATAGATATTAACTCTAAGTAGGATGAAAAAATTGCATCATACTTATATGAAAAATTTACTAATGATGCATATAGTACATGTGAGTTAAATAAAATGTGCAATGCAAAAAAATGCGTACATTATGTAAACAAATTAATAAATCATCAAAACTGTATATCAAACTGCAAATAAAATCAGGGTCACGGAGCCGAGCACCGCCACCACGGACATCCCTGGACTACTCTGGCCCGGTTCCGAGTATCACTAAGGCCCTGGGGTGGGCGTGTCACATCCCCCTAGACATTGGGGATGATATTTAAAGATGATCTAGAAAAACCGAAGGTAAGAAATGCATACCTGCGTGTTTAGTGTGTTTCCCCAGCAGAAACACACTAAAACCATGTAATCTGCAGGTGACTGTATAAATAAAAAGTTTTGTCAAATTTACATACCAGGAAGTATCAAGATCAAAGCATCGATAAAACAGGACAAGCCAAAAAAAAAGAGAAAATCTGCAACAATAAAAAACATGTAAAACTACACACTCAAAAACACAAGGAAAAAATGCAGGTAACCTAATTTACCTAAAATGTGCAGAATTGCTGCTGAAAATCTGCAACTTTCATAAAATACTCGGTGTGGAAACTTATATTAGGCTGGAGCCACACTTCCTTGGGACTCTCGCAAGGCTTGCATCCCATCACCCTTACTGGCCGGCGGCTCCCCTGGCAGGAGCATTCAGCTGCATAGAAATACATGAAACTGCCATGCTCCTGTCAGAAGAGCCAGCAGCCAATCTGAGTTATGCAATGCTATCCTTGCACGATTCACATACAAACGTGACTCCAGCCTTAAAGAGGACCTTGCACTGAGTTTTTCATATGCAACTTTACACAAATGTAATAATAGCTGCAGAGCAGAAAAAAATATTTTTTTTTTTTTAATGTTTTATTTCAAATCTCCATTAGGCCTCTTTACACCTTTTTCACTGACATGTTAAAGGTGCGTATGTCACTCCGTGTGCCGTGATTTTGGCACACGTATAATCTCCATGTGCTATTCGTTATAATCCACGGAGATCAGGCACTTATGCTCACCTGTCCATGCCGCTGCTATCTGTGGTGCTGATAACTCCCGTGATGCTGTGTCCGGCCGCTGCTGTCTCCCCCCTGCAGCTACTTCCAGGTTGGCTGTGCAGTGCATATGTATGAGCATGATTAGCCAGCCTGGAAGCAGATACAACAGCAGCCGGAGACAGCAGCGCTGGAGACAGGTGAGTTTAAAAAGCCTTTTATTTTAAATGAACGTGATTTTTCTGGCACGTATTTTACAGATCACACTATAGTGCGGCCATGTGACATCAGAGATGCCAGGAAAAAAATGGACTTGTCTCTGTGCGGAACACGCATGTGCGCCGTACGGTAACTGGGTCAGTGAGAAATCACTGATGTGTGCACAGACCCATTGATTTTAATGGGTCTGCGTATGTCTGTGATTCTGGTACGGATAAAAACTGCAACATATGGACCAGAATCAATGACGTGTGGAGGAGGCCTTAGAGATATTAGCAGCCAAACTATGACACCTAATCAAGTCCCTTTTTATGTCCTGATGGCTGTTCTGAGGGTGTGTACTTCACCCTGTATGATGTTTACCAATTTTTAAGTAGGCAGCAGCACAACAGAAAAATAATGCACCTCATCATAGCTTAGACCTGGTTTCTCACTATTTTGCATATAATGTCAGACCGTTTTGATCTTTTGGTCTAGCCTCCTGCATGATTAGAATGTCACTGTGGGGGAGGAGCAACACAGATGAGCTTAACTGCGTTATATTACAAACCCTTCTATAAGCTCTGGTAGTTTAATAGAATCTACACTGGAGATCAAAATTGGAGAACGTATGATCACTTGTTTTTTTCAGAAATAACATAATCTACGTTGATCAACATTTGAAGGGGTTTTTTTGTACAGGGTTGTACCATGCCACTAGAACAGTGTTTTACAAAAGATCCAAAGTTTATAAACCTAAAACCTTTATTTTGCCCAAAACATGATAATAATTAGAAAACACAATAACTGTAGCACAATGAAAGATTATAACAATTTTCTGAAGGTACAGTAACAACAGTCACCAATCAGTAGGAAGTGTACAGGCCTTTGCTTTGAATGACTTCAGCACATCTGTGGCCAAAGGACATCACTAGTCTCTTAAACTGCTCTGGTGTGATTTTGTCCACGCTTCTTCCAGTCTCTCCCACAGTACTTTGACTGTTGTGTGTTTATTGACCATCATTTTGTCACCAAGGATTTTCCGGAGGTTTTCTAATTAGTTTAGATCAGGACTCTGGGCTGGCCATTTCATTGTTTCAATGTTTTCTGTTTCAAGAAACTGCTTTACCCGTTTTGCTGTGCAACAGGGGCATTGTCTTGCATGAAAATTGCTGGTTGATTGAGTGATGATGCAAGTAAAGGCCCTGTTACACGTAGCGACGTATAACTAACAATATATCGCCGGGGTCACGGATTCCGTGACGCACATCCGGCATCGTTAGCGACGTTGTTGCGTGTGACACCATCGAGCGGCCGTTAACGATGGAAAATACTCACCATATCGTCCATCGTTAACACGTCGTTCATTTTCAAAAAATCGTTGATTGTTGAGGACGTAATGTGTTCGTCGTTCCCGAGTCAGCACACATCGCTACGTGTGACACCTCGGGAACGACGAACTACAGCTTACCTGCGGCCGCCGGCAATGAGGAAGGAAAGAGGTGGGCAAGATGTTACGGCCGCTCATCTCCGCCCCTCCACTTCTATTGGGCGGCCGCTTAGTGACGCCACACGAACCACCCCCTTAGAAAGGAGGCAGCGATGTCGCTAGGCAGGTAAGTCCGTGCGACTGCTCCTAACGATATTGTGCGCCACGGGCAGCGATTTGCCCGTGACTCACAACTGACGGGGGCGGGTGCTTTCACTAGCGACATCGCTAGCGATATCGCTGCGTGTAAAGCCCCCTTAAGGAACCACGTGTTGTTTTATAAGGTTCTGATGCACACTTGCATTCACTCTGCCATGTAGCTGTATGAGAGGTCCAACTCCTGATGCAGGAAACATTCCCCAAACCATGACACTTCCTCCACCATCTTTTTACTGACTTCTTAACACACTTTGGGTTCAGTCTTTCCCCAGTTTTTCGACGAACATAATGTTTCCAATCAGACCCAAATAAATTAAACTTGCTTTCATCAATAAAATGAACTGTGGACCACTTCTCCTCTGTCCACACAACATGCTCCTCACCAAAGGTGAGTCTAGTCTTTTGATTATTTCTGCTAATGAGAGGTTTGGTCACTGAAAAGTGGGCTTTCAGTTCAAATGCTCTTAAAACGTCGTGACACTGTATGACTAGGCAGATCCTTACCCTGTTCAGTGCTGAACCGCCGAGCAATTCCAGCAGCAGTGTTGAAACAATTACCCATGGAGATTCTTTGCATTATCATGTCTTCTCTTGCGAGGGTGAGCGGTCTTTTTGGGGGACTTGAAAGAGTTTGTGATATTTTAAAGATGCAATATCCTCGAAATCACAGACTTGGAACAACCAACTTCTCTTGCTATGGCTTATAGCAGTGATGGCGAACCTATGGCACGCGTGCCACCAGGGGCACGCTGAGCCCATTCTGGTGGCACGCTTGCTGTCGCCCGATCCTGCAGTTTTGGTCTGCTAGTGCAGTGGCGCCGGCAGATCAAATATGTGTTGGAGCGGAGGAGACATTTCTCCTCCGCTCTGACACTCCTCCTCTCCCAGGCTGCAGGTGTGTTGCCTAGGAGACGGAGGAGCAGCGCCGGCGCCGTCTGCTGGCCGCGTGGGAACCGAGGACCCAGCAGCGGGGGAGCGTGTGCAGGTAAGTTGTGTTTTTTTTTTTTGTTTTTTTTTTTAACTCGTTTGCGGCTGTGCCAAGGTGGGGATGGGGGGGCAGCACCAGCATAGGGTGGGGGAACGCACATGGCAGCGTGGGGTGGGGGGGAACGCACTTGGCAGTGTGGTGTGGCGGTGGGGGAACGCACATGCCAGCTTGGGGTGGGGGGGAACGCACTTGGCAGTGTGGTGTGGCGGTGGGGGAACGCACATGCCAGCTTGGGGTGGGGGGAACGCACATGGCAGCGTGGGGTGGGGGAGGGGGAACACACATGCCAGCATGGGGTGGGGGAGGGGGAACGCACATGTCAGCATGGGGTGGGGGAACGCACATGCCAGCATGGGGTGGGGACATGCATGCCAGCATGGGGGGGGGCATGCATGTGAGGATGGAGGAAACATGCATGTGAGGATGGAGGAAACATGCATGCTAGGATGGAGGAAACATGCATGCCAGGATGGAGGAAACATGTATGCCAGGATGGAGGAAACATACATACCAGGATGGGGAAACATACATGCCAGGATGGAGGAAACCTGCATGGGGAAACATGCATGCCAGGATGGAGGAAACATGCATGCCAGGATGGAGGAAACATGCATGCTAGGATGGAGGAAACATGCATGTGAGGATGGAGGAAACATGCGTGCCAGGATAGAGGAAACATGCGTGCCAGGATGGAGGAAACATGCGTGCCAGGATGGAGGAAACATGCCTGTCAGGATGGAGGAAACATGCCTGCCAGGATGGAGGAAACATGCCTGCCAGGATGGAGGAAACATGCCTGCCAGGATGGAGGAAACATGCCTGCCAGGATGGAGGAAACATGCCTGTCAGGATGGAGGAAACATGCCTGCCAGGATGGAGGAAACATGCCTGCCAGGATGGAGGAAACATGCCTGTCAGGATGGAGGAAACATGCATGCCAGGATGGAGGAAACATACATACCAGGATGGGGAAACATACATGCCAGGATGGAGGAAACCTGCATGGGGAAACATGCATGCCAGGATGGAGGAAACATGCATGCCAGGATGGATGAAACATGCCTGTCAGGATGGAGGAAACATGCCACGATAGGGTACATTTACCTGGATGGGGGTAAATTAACCAGGATTGGGAACATTTACCAGGATGGAGGACATTTACCAGGAATGGGGTACATGCCGGGATGGGGGAACATTTACCAGGATGGAGGACATTCACCAGGAATGGGGTACATGCCATGATGGGGGAACATTTACAAGGATGGGCAATATGTCAGGATGGGGTACATTTACCAGCATGGGGGAATATGCCAGAATGGGTAACATTTACCAGGATGGAGGACATTTACCAGGATGGGGCCGTGATAGGGATAAATATACCAGAATGTAGGAAATATATATCAGGATGGGGGACATGTTTACCAGGAAGTGGCCGAGGAAGGGGACAGAACTACACAATGATGGGGAGGGGAGCCACTCGTACGTCTTTATGGGATTTTAAGATGTTCAGACTTTGAAATGTAGATGTGGATTACAGGGTGACATCTGATTGCATTCCAGGCTAAAATCTCTTTCTAATATGCTGCAATTTTTTCCAGAAAGATCAATCCAACTGCTGTGTCTGGAAAGGGCAGGGGCTCAGCTTCAATGTGTGGTAAGCATGAGCGTGATGCCCCTGCTGAAGAGAAGAGAAGACGGCAAAGGTAAGGTTACAATTAATTATTTACATAATAGGATTGGTTGGCACTTCGGAAAAAAAATTGGGTTTAGGGCTACAATTTGGGCACTCGGACTGTAAAAGGTTCGCCATGACTGGCTTATAGGGTCACTCCTTTGGCCTTCATCTGGACAACTTGCTGCCGGAGGGTTTCAGTCACTTTGGAACGGCAGACCATCTTTGCAAAGTCAGTGCAAACTGGAAAGTTAGGCTGCCAGTTAAATAGGGTTTGTCAAATAATTAAGGAAATTAACACCAGGTGCCAGATTAACACCAATAACTTGCAGGTATCAGAAAGCGTTCTCTAATTTTGATCAGTGTTCTTTTACATTTATTTCTTTTACATTTTTATGTGCTGTTCAAAAAATTCAATTTATGAAATAAGTGTAAAATACTGCTAGTTTACTCATGTTGGGATATTATCACATAGGACTACACAATAATCTTAACATTTAGGAAATTGTGTGTTGCTCTGCCATTTTGATCTCCATTGTACACCTGTGCTGTACTGCTCCTCCCAGACACTGCCTGTCCAGAGATGTGTTATAATCACACTTTTGTCTTTTGTGCTCAGGCAACTTGTACTCCCTCATTAGTGATATCAGAGCAGGGACACATTACATCTCACACAGTAGTAGTACAGAACAGGCTGCTCCTGTGTGAAGTGTAATGACCGCTCTAATTTCAGCGTGTTTAGAAGTTGCTTGAGCACAGCAGACATGTGTGATTGCATCTCAAGCACTGAGCAATCTCTTAGCTATGGTGGTGACTTAGTTTTCTTTTCTCTTAGTGTTGCTGTCTGCTTATGATAGGTGAGTATTATATAGGGAAAAGAAGAACACGCCCGTAGAGAAAACTGTGTGATAACACCGACTTTGACTTAAGAAAGCTAAGTCATTAAGTGCCAAATACTTTGATTGCTAATATCTGCAACAGAAACCAGATTTAAAAAAAAAAAAAATTGGTGAAAGATCATCTTTAAGGCCGGTGTCACACTTGCGATTGCCTTGCATGTATATCGCTCGAGTTTCGCGGTGCATCACCCATTACGGACTCACACTCTGCTCACAGGAGCGGGTCGGTTGCATAGAGATGCATGCAACCGACCCGCTCCTGTGAGGAGAGCGTGAGCCCGTGATGGGTGATGCACCGCGAAACTCGCGCGAGATACACGCAAAGCAATCGCAAGTGGGACACCGGCCTAAGTACTAAAAACACTTGTCATGAGAGGATGAATAATACTGAGTCTGCAGTAGTCATTATAATTAGCATTTTGTGATGAATATGAAGAAACCTCTTGTTATATTAGTTGTTGTCATTTCATTTGTTCATAGCACATAGAAAGTTAGCAAAATTTGTTAAGAAACCAAATTTGCAATGGGGGTTGAATAATTTTGCTTGCAGCTGTACAGTCACAGCGCAGACCTAGAAAGGGTCTACCTTTGTGCTGTTTCCATTACCAAATCTTCCCAACAAAATCCTCCCATGATTAACACCATAGATTACTGTGGATAGACAAGCGCAGTAGGGTCTTACCCAAAAAATAGAGAAGAGATCAAGAGGGTTGGTCGCTTACCTTGTGTGGTGTGACACACAACCAGTAATACAGGCATATAGTGCAGCTCCTGCAGAATCCACATGTCCTAAGGCCAAACGAGAAGTACTAGAACCAGAATAAAACCGTGAAAGAAGTGCAACGCTGCTGCTGCAGACAGAATGTAGATCCAATACACTGGATGATGTATGAGAGGTGGTTTATTTCTACGTGTTTTGAAATTTCCCTAAGAAGAAATAGGGTTTCACTTCAAAACACAAAGAAATAAACCACTTCTCACACATCATCCAGTATATTCGACATACATTTTGTCTGCAGTAACGAGGTTCTTTTTCCATGTTTTTTTTAATGGTTCCAGTACTTCATGATTAACCCCTTCACCCCCGGCCACTAAAACACCCTAATGACCGGGCCATTTTTTGCAATTCTGACCAGTGTCACTTTGACAGGTTATAACTCTGGAACGCTTCAACGGATCCTGGCGATTCTGAGATTGTTTTTTCGTGACATATTGTACTTCATGTCAGTGGTAAATTTAAACCGATAATTTTTGCGTTTATTTGTGAAAATTTAGGAAATTTTGCGAAAATTTTGAAAATTTCGCAATTTTCAAACTTTGAAAATTTATGCCCATAAATCTGAGAGATATGTCACACATAATAGTTACTAAATAAACTTTTCCACTTGTCTACTTTACATCAGCGCAATTTTCTAAACAAATTTTTTTTTCGTTAGGAAGTTAGAAGGGGTCAAAGGTCATCAGCAATTTCTCATTTTTCCAACAAAATTTAGAAAATAATTTTTTTTAGGGACCACATCACATTTGAAGTGGCTTTGAGAGACCTAGGTGACAGAAAATACCCAAAAGTGACCCCATTCTAAAAACTGCACCCCTCACTCTGCTCAAAACCACATCAAGGAAGATTATTAACCCTTTAGGTGCTTCACAGGAACCAAAGCAATGTGGAAGGAAAAAATGAAAATTTTACTTTTTAACACAAAAATGTTACTTTAGCCATAAAATTTTCATTTTCATTTTCACAAGCGAGAAAAGAGAAAGTGCACCCTACAATTTATTGAGCATTTTCTCCTGAGTACGCTGATACCTCATATGTGGTAAAAATCAATTGTTTGGGCGCGCAGCGGAGCTCGGAAGGGAAGGCGCGCCATTTGAATTTTTGAACGCAAAATTAGCTGCACTCATTAGCGGACACCATGTTGGGTTTGAAGACCCCCTGAGGTGCCTAACCAATGGAGCTCCCCCACAAGTGACCCCATTTTGGAAACTAGAGCCCTCAAATAATTTTTCTAGATGTTTGGTGAGCACTTTGAACACCTGGGGGCTTCACAGAAGTTTATAACGTTGAGCTGTGAAAAGATTTTTTTTTTTTTTTACCACAATACTGTTGCTTCAACTAGGTAGCTTTTTTTTCACAAGGGTATCAGGAAAAAATGCACCATAAAATGTATTGTGCATTTTCTCCTGAGTACGCAGATACCTCATATGTGGTGGGAATCAAATGCTTGGACACACGGCAAGGCTCGGAAGGCAAGGAGAGCCATTTGAATTTTTGAGTGCAAAATTAGCTGCACTCATTAGCAGACGCCATGTCGCGTTTGAAGACCCCCTGAGGTGCCTAAACAATGGAGCTCCCCCACAAGTGACCCCATTTTGGAAACTAGAGCCCTCAAATAATGTTTCTAGATGTTTGGTGAGCACTTTGAACACCTGGGGGCTTAACAGAAGTTTATAACGTTGAGCTGTGAAAAGAAAAAAATTTTTTTTTACCACAAAACTGTTGCTTCAACTATGTAGCTTTTTTTTCACAAGGGTATCAGCAAAAAATTCACCATAAAATTTATAGTGCATTTTTTCCTGAGTACGACGATACCTCATATGTGGTGGAAAGTAATTGTTTGGGCGCATGGCGGGGCTCAGAAGAGAAGGAGCGCCATTTGACAGCAAAATTGGTTGGAATCATTAGCGGACGCCATGTCACGTTTGGAGACCCCCTATGGTGCCTAAACAGTGGAGCTCCCTCACAAGTGACCCCATTTTGGAAACTAGACCCCTCAAGGAATTTATCTAGATGTTTAGCGAGCCCCAAGGGGCTCCACAGAAGTTGATAATGTTGAGCCATGAATACAATTGTTTTTTTCACCACAAAACTGTCACTTCAACCAGGTAGCTTTTTTTTCCACAAGGGTATCAGGAAAAAATGTACCATATAACGTATTGTGCAATTTCTCCTGAGTACGGAGATACCTCATATGTGGTGGAAAGTAATTGTTTGGGTGCATGGTGGGGCTCAGAAGAGAAGGAACGCCATTTGACAGCAAAATTGGTTGGAATCATTAGCGGATGCCATGTCATGTTTGGAGACCCCCTATGGTGCCTCAACAGTGGAGCTCCCCCACAAATTACCCCATTTTGGAACTAGACCCCTCAAGGAATTTATCTAGATATTTGGTGAGCCCCTTGTACCGCCAGGGGCTCCACAGAAGTTGAACCGTAAAAATTATTTTTTATTTTTTTTTTAACCATAAAATTTTTGTATCAACCAGGTAGCTTTTTTCTTTTTTTACAACGGTATCAGGAAAAAATGCACCATAAAACATATTGTGCAATTTTTCCTGAGTACGTAGATACCTCATATGTGGTGGAAAGTAATTGTTTGGGCACATGGTGGGGCTCAGAATAGAAGCAACGCCATTTGACTTTTCAAACGCACAGACGCGGTGCACTGATCGGCCGCTGCAGGATGCATGGTCGGATGAGATATAAAAAGCGTTGGGGATACGGAAAAAAAAAAGGTCACGCCAAAAATTGAGCAGGGATGCCGATCCGTTATGTGCATCCCTGATCAGCGCTCGGCGGGACGCACAGACGGCTGCGATACAAAAAGCGTCGGGGATACGGAAAAAAGTCCCGCTGAAAACTGACCACAGATGCAGATCCATTATCTGCATCCCTGATCAGCGCTCTGCAGGACGCACAGACGGCTGCGATACAAAAAGCGTCGGGGATACAGAAAAAAATCCCGCTGAAAACTGACCACGGATGCAGATCCGTTATCTGCATCCCTGATCAGCGCTCGGCAGGACGCACGGACGGATGAGGTGTAAAAATGGACAGGATACAAGAAAAAAAAAGAAAAAAATTATACTCACAGTACCAAGAGGATCACTGACCAGAGGAACTGCAGAGGAACAAGAAGGCAGTGAGATGGACCGCTTTACACGAGCAGCAGGCAGGACGTTGGACAGATCAGCAGAAGGACTCCGCGATGGAGGCAGATGTCATCGGGCCAGTGAAGACCTCGGACGACCGGTGAAGGCAGGTAAGAGGACGTCGGAAAGGGGGTGGGGGGGTTGCAGAGAGGGATGTGGAGAGGGGGGGGTGCAGAGGGGGATAGGGAGAGGGGGGGGTGCAGAGGGGGATGGGGAGAGGGGGGGCAGAGGGGGCGGAGAAGCAAAGGCAGAAGGGAGGAACTTTGGAAGCAGAATAGAGATGACAGAGGAGGCAGGCAGATCGCGTGGGGAGCAGATCGGGATGCCGGGGGGCGTAGGGGGGCATATCGGGGGGGGCACGGGCAGGGGCCTTCACGGGAGCGCGCAGGGGCCTTCACGGGAGCGCAATACTTACCATTGGAGCAGGCGCGGTGACATCAAATTCGGTGTCTGCGGCGGCAGCAGCGGTGGCGTGGTACCAAAAGTACCAGCCAGTGCACGCTGCAGGCATGTTGGGGGAGGGTCCCCAGACCAGCACAGGCCTGGGGAGGGCGGCCACCTGCGGATCACACCGCCCCACTGCACACTGATTGGAGCGATTGCGCGTCATAGCACGATCGCTCCAATCAGTGCTGCAGGGGCTAGGGGCGACATGTTTGAGATCCATCTATGATCTGCTGTAGCTGCTACAATAGATCATAGGAGGATCTCACAGTATCGCACTAATTCGGGCATTATTTTTGCCGAAATTAGTGCGAACGATGTGGTTGGCGGTTCAGATTTGAACAGCCAATCACATCGATCGCCTATGGGGGGTGGCGATGCCATCCCCCCTGGGGTCAAGCAAAGGTCCCCTGCTGTAAGAAACAGCAGGGGATATCATTTGAAAGCCGTTGCTATGGCCACGGCAATCAAATGAAGTTTAGGCAGTAAAATTACGTCCCTGGTCGTTAAGTCACGTTAAAATAGGACGTAATTTTATAGCCCACGGTCGTGAAGGGGTTAAAGGTCCCGTTACACGCAACGACGCACATCCAGCATCGTTAGCAACGTCGTTGCATGTGACACCAACCAGTGGCTGTTAACGATGGAAAATACTTACCAAATCATCCATCGTTGACACGTCGTTCATTTTCATAAAATCGTTGATTGTTGAGGACGCAGATTGTTCGTCGTTCCCGAGACAGCACACATCACTATGTGTGACACCTCGGGAACAACGAACTACAGCTTACCTGCGTTACCTGCGACCGCTGGCAATAAGGAAGGAAGGAAAGGAGGTGGGCGGGATGTTACGGCCGCTCATCTCCGCCCCTCTGCTTCTATTGGGCGGCCGCTTAGTGACGCCGCTGTGACGCCACACGAACCGCCCCCTTAGAAAGGAGGCGGTTTGCCGGCCACAGCGACGTTGCTAAGCAGATAAGTCCGTGTGACAGCTCCTAACGATATTGTGCGCCACGGGCAGCGATTTGCCTGTGATGCACAACTGATGGGGGGGGTGGGTGCTTTCACCAGCGACATCGCTAGCGATGTCGCTGCATGTAAAGCCCCCTTTACACTATAACTTAATTCTCTGTTTTTCATATAGAGGGAATGTCTTATCACCTATGTGTCCTTTCCCATCTGCCCATACAGTCCCTGACAGAAGTTATGTCGCTTATCCATGTTATGTAAATAAAAGCTTATAACCTGACTTTAAATTCATCCATTGGTTTCATAAATTACTCTTTTGAAAGCTGAAACCCTCCCAAATTTGGATTAGGTTATGAAAATAAAGTTGCTGCAAAGCTGAAATATTGATCATATAATGAACACAGAAAGGTCAGATTTTGGCAAGACAAAAGTTTGTCGCCTTGTCATATAATGCACCCAATCCTAATTTACATCCTCACCTGTGCTCACTACATGATCGGTTAATTAGTGGGTGTGTATAAAAAGGAACCCAGCCCCCCAGACCTTCACTTGAACTGCAACTTGACCAAAGCTTTGATTATCAAGAGGCTGAAGACCAGATGTACTGTAGAGGTGGCTGGCACCTTTAACGTGTCTCAGCGTCAAGTACAAAGAATTAAAAAAAGATTTGAAGAGACTGGAGATATTTTTGACAAGCCCAGGTCCGGAAGACCCTGCAAGACAACTGCTCAGGAGGAACGTTTGTTGGTTAGAAAATCCAAAGCCAACCCCTCTTCCACTGTAGCAGAGCACCAACAGGCCTGGTCACCTCAAGTCCCTGTGTCAACTAGAACAGTTTGTAGGATTCTGTCTCGAAATGACCTCCATGGTGGAATCAGTGCCCAGAAGCCAGTACTAAACATAAGGCAATTAAATAAACGTGTGGCATATGCCATGTCCCACAGCCTGCTAAACAGATGGACGCTGGAAAAGTGGAAGAAGGTGAATTTCTCTGATGAATCTTCAGTTGAATTACACCACAGCCGCCGCAAATACTGCAGGAGACCTACTGGAGCCCATATGGATCCAGAAAACAATTAAGTTTGGTGGTGGAAAGATCTTGGTCTGAGGTTACATTCAGTGTGGGGGTGTGCGAAACATTTGCAAGGTGGAAGGCAATATCAATAGCCTAAAATATCAAGAAGTATTAGCTACCTCTTACATTCCCAATCATAAAAGGGTTCAAATTCTGCAGCAGGATGGTGCTCCATCTCATACATCCATCTCTACAACAAAGTTCCTCCTGGCAAAGAAGATCAAGATGCTCAAGGACTGGCCAGCCCAGTCACCAGACTTGAACATCATTGAGCATGTTTGGGGTAGGATGAAAGAGGAAGCTTGGAAGGCAAAACCAAAGAATCTAGATGAACTCTGGGAGGCATGTAAGACTGCATTCTTTGCTATTCCTGATGACTGTCAGGGACTGTAGACTGTTTCTTTTCAAACAATCTAACAATCCTCCATATCTGAAGATGTTCACAGCCATTCTGACCCTTGACAGTATCACCAATATTTCGAGAAAAAGGGGAAGAGAGGAGATGTGACCAGTCCCTCTTCTTTTGTGAGTAGTTTTACTTTTTGTTGCATTCCTTGTGTGATGTTTTTGCATATGTGCTAATGTAAGGGGCAGACGCTGTACACATTTTGTTTACCATTTAGCGGAGCGTAAAACATGGTGAGGTTTTGGGGGTTTTTTTTGCCAGAAAATCTAATTCAAGGAAATGAGGGATTTCCTCAGATCCCGTCTCTAGTGACTCTAATGTGGCTGTCAGTGATGTAATGCTGAAGCTTTCTGCTGTGTCTGTGTAAATTCTGAGCATATGGAAAGCAGAAAACAGTTGCTCATTTGCCTAAATGATTTCCTGCAAAACAAAGCATGAACTACAGCACACCATGTGCCCCACACTGTAACTAATCCGCTGCTGTTCTCAGCATTATGTATGGTTTCAATATAGTGCTGGCAATGTAATGCAGCAATGTATATGGAGAATTGCTATCAATCGGTCCATGTTCACAATGCTGAGGTTCAAACCAAGATCTCCAGCAAGTCTCGGTGCCTTTGTCAGCTTGAATATTGGCTGTTTTGTGAAAACGAACCTCAGAAATTCAATGTAACGAGAAACAGATGAAAAGGCAGCACAAAGAAAATAAATGTGATGTCAGTATTTACAATGTCACAACTCACAGTGGTACGGTGTTGCGCTCATTATCTCTTAAAGGGAACATGTCACCAGGTTTTTTGCCTATAAATAGTGATGAGCGAGCACTACCATGCTCGGGTGCTCAGTGCTCAAAACGAGCAGGTTGGACGCTCGGATGAGCTCGACTTGAGTACTGAGTAAAGTGAAAGTCAAGGGGGAAACTCAAGCATTTTTCCGTAAGATCTTCCCGAAAAATTCTCGAGTCCCCCATTGACTTCCACTATGCTTGGCACACGAGGTGAGCTCATCCAAGTGTCATACCTGCTCGTTTCGAGTAGCCTGCACCCTAGCATGATAGTGCTCGCTCATCACTACCTATGAATGTAAAGCACCAACTTTAAGCTCTATATATGGAGAAAACCTGGTGACAGGTTCCCTTCAACTGCCAATAAAAAGAATATATAATGGAATGCAGAAATGCACGCATGCCATAATGGGCATCCATCTATAGTCTGTGTGAAAAATAATTATTGTCATGTATACTTGGGGCCTATGCATACGTGCACAAACCCTGTATGACAACACAGGGCTATCATTTTAGATCCATATGGCACTGCATACACTGCCAAGGGCCACATTTGTGTGATTTCTGAATACCTGGAAACTCCTCTGAGTTGTATTTAAGAAAACGGTTAACATAATCTTTCACTGGGGTTTTTTTACACCTAATCTGAGAAAAGGATAATCTTGTGGCAGAGTCCATAATTCCAGCAACGTATAATTTATTGGGCTGCTTGATGTAGTTGTAATAAAATCAGTGTTTTATCAGAAGGATATTATCAGTAGAAGACTAGTAAACCTGCTACTATGTTCATGATATTCATGATCTTTTAAACCAATAAGGGTGTGTGTAGTTACCGGGGTTCCTAATAAGCAATAGCAAGATAATACCAATAAGTTTGTGCAAAAAAAATATAAAACCTAACTTTTATTATTGCATTTAAAAAAATGATGATCACTGAACAAACAATTAAAAGACTGTATATAGAAACAGTCGATGTCTCAGAGAATTCACAAAGGAGAAAAGTCCCCAAATATACTTATTAATAAAGGGACTACTAAATCTCCCAACAGCGATTCACAATAGGCTTAATTTGAAGCACAAATAAAATATAGCAGAGTAAATGTATAGAATCAAGGACCAACCTGCTTTAAGGTATTTTTTACAAGCCCAAAAAAATAAATAATTCAGGCTATACAATAATTGAAATAGTACCCCTACAGAAATGGCCAAATAAGCAGCTTACACATTAAGCATGACCTATGGTCCAGGAGTTAATGACTCACAAAATGTCAAAGTGTCATATTCTGAGAAATGGAGGATGATAATAATATTTACATCATAACTAAAGCTCCTAGTGAATACTGACAAACATAGCATTGATAACCATAGGAAATTCCATTAAAATGCACAAAAAAGCATTGGAAAAAAACACAATTCGTGTTACCGCCATATATCCGAGGGAGGGGGGGGGCTTAAATTTTTTGACCACACCATAGCCTCATTTGTGGCAACCCTCTAACCTCAATAACACAAACTCCTCGGCCTTCCGTCGCGTTTCGTAACACTCATCAGGGTAGACAGCGTCCAGAAGAGCAAAATTAATCTTAGTGGTGCATCACACCAAGCATATAGGGACCGGACATCAGGCTGTGCTGGGCATATAGTGCACCATAACAGACATTCAGCAACAGGCATCAGACTGTCCACATATGCCTGTTATGATGCACCACTAAGTACAGTGCACCACTGAGCACAGAAGATGCCAGCGCGTGTGCATGACGTAGGACGCGTCATACACCCCGGCTTCAGAAGAAGGAGGACAAAAATGACCGAAAGAGGAGGCACCGTACCCGGAGAAATGAGACACCCATCTGACCCATGTGCACCAGACTGCCTGTTAGATGAGTATATAAAGTGATTTTTATGTTCTACACAGCGGCCTGGGATCTTATATACAGCATGTTAGAATGCTGTATATAAGAGCCCAAAGGTGGTGGCCACAGCTTATAGTCACCAAATCTGCGGACAGGTTCCATTTAATAGCCTGAACATATGCATAACAATTGGTTTTTACATAGAAATGCATATGTTCATTCTTTTGAGTGTTCTCTGATAGGTTTTTTGGGTGGTTTCCATGGCGGAATCCACCTGAAAAAGACATGTGCACATTCCCTAAGGGTTTGCTCACACTAAGGGATTTTTTTTTAAAGAATTTTAGAAGCAGAAACTTTCCAAATCCTCCTTGAAACTTGTCAAAAACTTGGAATTTCTGCCAAGTTTCCTCTCCAAAAACTAACTAAAAACACGTCCAAAGCTAGTATGGTCCACTACACCTGTGTGATATTGGCTCCATATAGAAACCTTATCTATGTTCAAGTACAATAGTAAACAGCCATCAACTCATGAATAGTAGGGCTATGAGTTAAGGGTGCTTTACACGATGCGACATCGCTAGCCATTGCTAGTGATGTCAAGCGCGATAGCACCCGCCCCCGTCGTATGTGCGACATGTGTTGCTCGCTGCCGTAGCGAACATTATCGCTACGGCAGCGTCACACACACATACCTGGTTAGCGACGTCGCTGTGACCGCCGAACAATCCCTCCTTCAAGAAGGAGGTGCGTTCGGCGTCATAGCAACATCACTGCGGCGTCACTAAGCGGACAGCCAATAGAAGCGGAGGGGCGGAGATGAGCGGGACGTAACATACCGCCCACCTACTTTCTTCCGCATTGCCGGTGGATACAGGTAAGGAGATGTTTGTTTCTCCTGTGGTGTCACGCATAGCGATGTGTGGTGCCGCAGGAACGACGAACAACATCGTACCAGCACCAGTAACGATATTAAGGAAAGGAGCGACGTGTCAACGATCATCGTTTTTGAACGATTTTGCGATTGTTGATCGTCGCTCATTTGTGTCACATGCTGCGATGTCACTACCGGCGCCGGATGTGCGTCACTAACGACGTGACCCCGACGATATATCGGTAGCGATGTCGCAGCGTGTAAAGCACCCTTAACTGTTGCCTTAATTGCCTTTTCTGTGATTCTTTTCTCTACTTATCCACGAGTGTGCATGAAATCTAATTCTTTCATTGCTATCAATAAACTATGTTTTTTTAGTAATTTCTCTAGCGTTTCTCTCCTGATGCCTCAATAATAATGAGTTTATAGACCCCTCAAATCTAAATTTTAACCGGTTCTTGATACATGATGAAAACGTACATCATGTTTAGCTGCCACCTGCTGCACCATTTGCGAAACTACGGATAAAAGCGCAGACAGGGTCTTACCAGATAAATTAAGTGAATTAATCAAGGAGACTGAACTCACCTATTAGGGTTGATTTTTCTTGATTGTCCTGATGGAGACTGAGCTATACGAAACGTGTAGACCTGAAGAAGTTATTAATACAATCAACATTTGTCATTCTGGCGACAGCACGGCATACACCCCGATTCTCTACTCTGGTACCGATTTCAGCTGCTGCACCCTGACATACATTTTTATTATGTGCATCTAACGGACACTGCCAGTGCACCCATGTGTTATACACATACATTGTAAGGTCCCCTTCACATGTCCGTGTCTCCAGTACGTGTTGTGTCCATTTTCACATGAATTAGGCACAGTCACAAGCATACATGTCTGATTTTTACCGACAGCACAAATGAAACACCTACGTACTGGAAAAAAGCGCATGATTCTGAAATGAATGGTTTTTTATGTGTTAAAGATGTGCAAAGAATAATTAAATGAAGAAATGGTGTGGGGACCACCCAATCTTTGATAACCTGCAGAGGTAAAGCAGACAGCTATGAACTGTAGCCATCAGCTGTTTGTTGTACCTTGGCTGGTTAGCAAAAATAGAGGTGGTCCCACGCTGGTTTGTTTTTGTTTTTTTGTTTTTTTTTTAAAAGATTTTAAATAATTTTTTAAAAAATGGGGTGGGGTTCCCCAATATTTTTGATAACTAGCCAAAGTAAAGCAGACAGCTGGGGGCCGTAATTATCAGGGTGTCCCATGGTTTATAGAGCACTTCACAGCCTAAGAAAAGCCCGCAGTCACCCCAGAAGTGGCACATCCATTAGATGTGCCATTTCTGGTGCTTTTCCGGATTGCCCTTGTGCAGTGGTAATAAGGTAATGGTTTATGGGGTTGACGTCAGCTGTGAATTGTCAGCGGTCCTCAAGCTAAAGGGATAGTAATGGAGAGATGTCTATCAGGCACCTCCATTACTAACTCAGTAGATGTAAAAAAATAAAAACACACGAAAAATCTTATTTGTCAAAAACACTACCCCCCCCCCATCCCCGGGCCCCGACTCTAGGCCTTTGTCACCAATTTATAAAAAAAAGCCATGAATATCCAACGTAGTCCAACCAATCCGAAGAGGTCCATAAAAGCGAACCTGAAAGACATAGAAAGAGAGAATTAAAAAAATAAATACACACAGTGCCTCATTCACCAATTTATTCCCAAAAGAACTCCCACGCAGCTCCGACATAGTCTACATGGAGGTCCTACGACATCCCTCAACTCAGTCGCCCAGCGTATGGAGATGGTTCAAAGAACGAAGACCTATAGACTGTAACAGCAGCCATTGTCGGGTCTCACACTGTGTTCAGCGAGAGCTGGCGAGTGTGGCGAGCAGTGACATCTTAAGGTTACTGCAGGTCACATAAAAGGTAGCGCAAGAGCTGGTGAATTACTTGTAGCTCTATACTGAACTGTAGAGA
The DNA here is from genome assembly GCF_048569485.1 of Anomaloglossus baeobatrachus. Lineage (NCBI taxonomy): Eukaryota > Metazoa > Chordata > Amphibia > Anura > Aromobatidae > Anomaloglossus > Anomaloglossus baeobatrachus. Next base: position 134,169,489 of record NC_134358.1, read on the forward strand.
GTTGCTACTAGACAGCCTATAAGTCCATGCACTTTAATGATACTGCAGATCTGATTCTCCTACAATGTGTTGCACTGATTCAGGGAGATTTAAGGGGTTTTAATAATCATTTCCGCTACAGATCATCATTTCTTTGGCACAGTAAGGTGAATGTGGTTATAAGTTACAATGGCTCAGAGAATAATATCATATGTCAAAAATATTGTCACCTGAGGCCATGGTAACTATAGGCATCTCTGTATTATTAATATGTAACCGTTTGACTTGCCTAAATCAGAAGTTGGGTGTTAGGACTTCTGAGCCCTGACATGCACTTTGGGGGGTTACTGTACAGTAATTGTCTTAGCTTTCATAGACTTTTTCTCTTAAATAAGCCATTTAATCCATTTCTGACCTATAGACTTGAATAATGTATAAAGGCAGAAGGTCAGTACATTGTAGTCGTTGTACTTTTACTGCTTCACTCAGTGGCTTTTAATGAGCATTTTATAGTTTTCCTCTCTTACCATTAAAGGATGACCTCATTTACAAGTTTGGGAAGAAGGGAACCAAGCCGTGTGTCCTAGACGTAAATGGCTGTAAATTGCTTGTGGGTTATATTTATAAACCAGGAGTCCTTCATGGTAGTTGTGTCGGCTGCAGTGATGACTCACGTACTTCCTAACAATATCCTATATGTTTCTAATTGCAGCACTCAGCGCTCGTGAACTCCCCGCACACGGCTGCCTGGACTAAACGCTTTTTATGAATGAGTCAAGGAAATTGTTCTCGGGGACTATTCCAAGGAACAGAGAGAAGGTAGAAAGTAGCGTAAACTTCATGAGAACCAGATGTGCGGCCAGAGTTGTGCTGTTAATGATAAGCATAAAAAGAGTTCTAACAGCAAATGTAGAAAGCCAATTATTGGGAAGTCATAGACGTATTTGCTACATCTCTGTGCATTCAGTATTATTCAGTATCAAAGAGACTTGTTAATCAGAACAATGTGAGCAGAACAGAAAGGTTTTGTTTCAGCTCCAGTCACAGGAAATGATGGAGCAGCCAGTGGAATGTGTATGTTTAGTCAACCAAAGATAAACTCTGCAATTTGATGTCCATAAGAAAAAAGATGTAATGTAATGCTGGTACATGTACACTTTGAAGCGCTGCCCGGGCCACTACTTGCAGAATGTGTCTTGTACCAATAAATTCCACATGGTGCGTAAATCCAAGTGTGAATGCACTGAATGACCGTATCCAACACTGTGCCCATCATTCTAAATATCCAGAAACATATGGAACTTGTAAATGAAAAAAAAAAAAAAATGGAGTAACCAATGAAGTCATGGGGGCCAATTTATCAAAGCCTTTATGCCACAAAAAGTGGTGTAAAACCTTTGAAAAGTCTTTTGTAATGCTCACTCCAGTTTGAATCAGCTCCAGGGGAAATAGGTGCAGCTAGGGAGCAGCCATGCCCCCCCATATAATTTGTCAAAAAGACTGACGCTTTTAAGGCACAAATGGTAATTTCTGACTGGAGTAGCATTTTGTAGCGCCAGCATCCCTGCACTGCTCGCCCTACTCCCTGCAGGAACACCCACTCACTGCCGCGATAGTCTGCACCATGCTGCACAGCTTCCACACAGTCCTCCATGTGGGTGTTTCCTTCTTTTCTCTCCCAGTACCTGTTCATGCCGCACAGGCCCTTTGGGAGTGCTCATAGGGCGTGCACGTGCACCGCTGCTCTTCTTTTAAAAGGCCAGCACGTCATTCCCTGAAAGTGCCTCTCAGCCTATCGCTGAGAGGCACTGGGTACTTAAGGCACTCTCCAGTTAGGGGAGATTCAACGCTATTAGTTAATTAGTGTTACGTCCCCACCAGAGTCCGCTCCAGCGACTTCTACTTCGATCACCAGGCGACGCCGTGTTTCTGCCGTGGATAGTGCTGGTGATGGGAGAGGAGTTGATGCCAGCGGCGCTGGTTGGCGCAGGCTCCGCTCATCCACTGGGCTGGGTTTCCTTGGGATCTGCAATACTACTCGCTGACTGTAGGTGGCGTGTGTCTTCCAGCTGAGGTTACCATCATTCAGGTACAACCAATGGGAAGAAACCACACCCTTCTTATTTCCCCTCCTGTCTGCTGACCACTGCCAGAGATAGTTCTGCATTCCTGGTTTCTGTCCCACCCTGTTCTGTTTAGTGATTCTGATACCTCACTGCCCGATCCGGATTTAACCTCTGCTTTGTTTTCTGATTACATCCTGCCTGATGATTCCCTGTTTTGCATTTCCCAGTTTGACCCTGCCTGACCACTACTCTCATCGGACTGCAGCCTTTCACAGGTAGTGATCACCTTGGGTCCTGTGTAATTCCAAATCCCTGAATAGGGGTTAAAGGGTTTCAGGGTTCTAGAGGTCCTGCTTGGCGAGTGGCTTCCGTCTAGCCTGTCCATTACAGCCCGTCTGAGTCTGTGAATCCAGGCAGGCGTTACAATTAGTGGTTTGTTCCCTAGCTAGCTAGTTGTCAGGTCCCCTTGAACACTGCCAGTTCCATAACCAGTGTACATTCCTGTATCCTTACCCTGTTGGTACCCTGTACCTGTCTGTCCTAGCCATGCTATCCGCCTCAGCAGTACAGGTGTTTTCCTGTCTATACTAGTGACTCTACCTGGTCATCCTGGCTGTACTACTGGCCTCAGTCGGTGGTCCCTGTTTACACTAGAGACTATGTCTGTTAGCATCTGTGTCCGGCTTTACCCTGGGGGTCATATGCCTCTGTCCCGGTCACTCCCCTGGGAGTGGCACCTGGCGTCTGCCTTCTTCAAGTCCCTCCCACTAAAGGATAAGACCGGGGTCCCGCTGTGGTCCCCTGGGTCCATGCCTGTTCACCGCTTTACCATCTCCAGCGGCAAGCATTTCACATTTCTAGCACACTGCACGGAGGAGTACGCTACTTAGAAAAGGTGTCAAATTGATTAAGTGACATATGGTTCTTAACTAATTCAGAGCCTCTTGTACTCCATCAATATTGATGTAGCACAAGTGTGCACTATACTAACTAACAGAATAGCAATGTATCTGTTTTTTGTCTCGCACCCATAGACTTGCATTGGTGAGTCTCGGCAATTTTACGCGACCATACACAGCCATAATTTTTTCTCAGGCTGAATACACCTGAGGAAAAAAAATCACAGATCAGCCTTGACTCATTGAATATTATTTTTAATCATTATTTATCGGATTGCACATGTCATATTTATACGCTAGCGTGAGCGAACCCTAAGATGTTGACTGAAAAGCTGTGCCTGTAGCATCTTCAGCGTTATCACCTGAAACATACAATTGAGCCCTTACTACAAAGATTGGGATGGCAGTTAAGTCAAATACTGGTTGTTTTATCCTTAAGAAGCTACAGTCACTACAGAGTGTGGCACTTAAAGGGGTTGTCCACTACTTTTACATTGATGCCCTGTCCTTAGGATAGGTAATTAATGTCAGATTTCCAGAAGTCCAACACCCCGCACCCCTGATGATCATCTATTCTTCGAGGTGGCAGCCGACGGCCAGAAATGCTCAGTTCCGGAGCTGTCCTGTCTTCTAATAACGACCTCCTCCCAGTCAAATCAATGGGAGGAGGATGTGCAGTACCCGGCAGTGGCCGCTATCAGTTGAAGGGGCAGCTCTGGCCCTGATCATTTCCAGGTGGCTGCTGCCAGCGCCAGCCCCAAGAACAACTGACTGGCAGGGGTGCCAGGTGTTGGACCACGGCCGATCAGACATTGATGACTTATCCTAAGGGTAGGCCATCAACGTAAAAGTAGTGGCCAACCTCTTTAAGTTGTTCTACAGGGGAAATGGACTCCCTCATTGTGATCACAGTGTGCCATCAAGACTGCCTGGTGAATAAAAGCGCAACATAAGTTCCTAGATATCCCATGTACCGGAACCTGTTAGTTTCCACTTCAAGTTGGACTTCAGAACTTAAGAAGCATAATAGATGGCAACAAGTACTTCAATGTAATATTAAAGCTACCCTATATAAGATTCACAGGGGAAGTCTCTTAATAAGAGTACGAATGTAAAACTATTTCAATAGATTTTACAGGAGAATTTTTTTTTTTTTTACTCAGTTTATTGTTATAGAAATAAAATAAACAGATTAAAGAAATTACACCTAAGAGATGTTTAGCCCACATGGTCAATACCATGAAAGAAAACTAAAGAAAACGTACCAGAATAACTACTGTCCTTTGTTCTCACTAAAACAGAAATATAAGGTAACCAAAAAAAAATCCTACAGATTCCAAACTGGTATTAATGACTGCTAGGTATCCTGCAATAAGCAAACCCATATAAGCCTATATTGATGTAGAAAAAAAAATATATCACGAGTGTTGGAATGTTAGTCCGCAAAGTGAATGTCGTAAACACAAATTCAAGAAAATAATTGCAGTATTTCTTTTTCTCCTTCTCCACCCCCAAAAGAAAATTAACAAAAGTTTATCAATGTACCTAAAATGTTGCCATTAAAAAAAAAATCTATCTTCTCAACGGCATTGTTCACTACAATGTAACATAAGCCAATGTAAAATACTATAAAGAGTCTCATTTAGATGGCTTTAGTGTCGTCAATATTTTACAGAAATAATTTTAAGCCAAAATCAGTAATAAAGCCCATTGAGAGAAGGTATACTGGGAGGATTCACTGCTCGTCTGAGCTTTCATCCTGCACATGGTTTTGGCTTATAAAATTTGATGCAACATACTGAGTAAGATATAGATCTGTTCATGGTTGACATAAGACTCATTGTGACTGTCTTCGAAATACCGCCTTTATAGCATTTCCACAGATTTCTATATGTCTATCCTATACATCAGGGGTGCACAACTGTTTTGGGTGTTTGAGGGCCATTGTTGTCGATTGAACCAATTCCAAGGGCCACTGTATTACAACAGAATTATCTTCTAAGACATTTATTGTGTATTGAAATTACGTACTATAAATATCAAATAGGTGCTGGTTCCATTTTTAGGGTTCTCCCATTTTAGGATGGTAGAGATACCCATCTTATGTATGGCAAAAGGAAGAGACTGTACATTCAGCTCTCGCCTTTATAGTATATAACAGACGTTGAAACAGTTACGTGTAAAGGCCCATTTACACGCTACGATATCGCTAGAGATATCGCTAGCGAGCATACCCGCCCCCGTCGTTTGTGCATCACGGGCAAAGCGCTGCCCGTGGTGCACAAAATCGCTAACACCCGTCACACATACTTACCTTCCTAGTGACGTCGCTGTGGGCGGCGAAGAACCTCTTTGTTAAGGGGGAGGTTCGTGCGCCGTCACAGCGACGTCACACAGCGGCCGACCAATAGAAGCGGAGGGGCGGAGACCAGCCGCATTAACGACACGCCCACCTCGTTGCCGGAGGACGCAGGTAAGCTGTTGTTCGTCGTTCCCGGAGTGTCACACGTAGCGATGTGTGCTGCCTCAGGAACGATGAACAACCTATGTCCACAACGACCAACGAGATTTTGAAAATGAACGACGTGTCAACGATCAACGATTAGGTGAGTGTTTTTGATCGTTAACACTCGCTCTGAGCTGTTACACGCAACAACGTCGCTAACGACCCCGGATGTGCGTCACGAATTCCGTGACCCCGACGACATATCGTTAGCGATATCTTTATGTGTAAATTGGCCTTAACTCTTCACCTATAAACTACAAGGAATATATCAGTGGCTGCTTCTTTATCCCGTCTATTCATTTAATTGGTAAACGAGAGCCAGGACCATTCTGTCAAAATATGGCTGCCAAGATCTTCTCCACGACTTTGCAAATACATAGGACCACACACTATCATGACTGTGAGCAAATGGTTGAGGGCTGTGAATTGTGCACACCTGCCGTAAAGTATACCATGGTTTACCAGCAAACAAAAACTATGTTAAGTGATATCTACTGCTGTGGTGAGGTGGATCCTCTAGGGTCCAGGTGGGCACATTGGTGATGGATATTAGTACAGTAGGCAAGTGAAGGCACAGACAGCAGAACGACTGGAGAATGCAGACAGTTGAGATCCTGGAAATTGAATGCAGGCAGGAGACATCCTGGAGACCACAGAAAGGTACTGTAGGTCTGATACCAGAAACCTCAGGCAGGTAGGTAGATGTGGAAATGGAATCCACGGACAGGTTGTAGGTCTACTAGAAGCCACAGTTAAGCAGAAAATATCCTGAGAATTGCAGACAGGTTGCTGTACACAAACAAACTAAAAGTCTTAATACCTAAACCAAGGTGTGTGTCTTGGAAAGCCTTATATAAGCCCAGGAAATTCATTACATGATGGCACGTCGAGCCACTTCTAAAGACCAACGTGGAACCCAAGCAAGTTCAGTGGACCAGGTCAAAGAAAGCAGAGATCAGACCAGGGACATGGGTATAACATGCTGTAATACAGAGTTGTGATCCCCTAAAAGTACAGCATAAGTAATTATATAGTGTCTCTTCCAGGCACAGGGATTATCTACCTTAGGTCATGTATGGCTTTAAAATGTTTGCCTGCTCTTTAAAGGGAACCTGTCTCCAGGTTTTTCCCCTTATAAGCTGTGACCAACACCGGTAAGCTCTTATATAAAGCATTCCAGACTACTGGATATAAGAGCCCAGGTCTCTCTGAAGAAGATAAAAAACATCTTTATTGTACTAACCTAGAGGTCCGGTCCAATGGGCGTCAATGCTCTCGGTCCAGTGCCTCCTCCATCTTGTGCGATCACCATCATCCTGCCTGGTTCTATGTGCATGACGCATCCTGTGTCATTCAAACATAGAGGCCGCCATTGTGCTCCTGCGCATGTGCACTTTAATCTGCCCTACTGAGGGCACAGCAATGTACTGTAAGGTAGAGGTCCGAGAAAAGGTCAAAAACCGACCACAGGAATGCAATTTAGGCCTCTATGTGAATGACGCAAGACGCGTCATGCAGACGGGGCTGGGAAAAAGGACGGCGATTGCCCAATATGGAGGAGGCGCTGGACCGAGAGCAGCAACACCTATTGGACTGTAACGCCCCCTAGCTCAGTATAATAAAGGTGTTTTTTATGTTACACAGAGCAGTCTGGGCTCTTATATACAGTATTCTAGAATGCTGTATATAAGGGCTCACTGGTGGAGGCTGAAGCTCATAAGGAAAAACACATGGTGACAGGTTCTGTGGCACCCCTGACCTGGTCAGGAACCACTGAGTACTGTACCCACGCTGGGTGAGTGCAAACAGGTAATCCTAAAGGCTGAATAGGGTGTGTACGCACAGACATAGTAACCAGGTCTCACACACACCTTAGAGGGGACCCCCTGGGCAGACCCAGGAGGGGGTGTGGCCTCCACATCTCAGCTAGTGGTGAGGAGAGGGACTGGAAGCTAGAGAGTTGCAGTGGCAGTCAAGGGAAGAGGAGCTGGAGGTAGCCGAGTCTGAAGTGCAGACGCAGGAGAGCGAACACACTAGTCAGACCCTGCAAGTGAAGTGGCTGCTGGCGGGGGAGTACATTGCCACACAGTCAGCCTGAAAGACTCCTGCAGAAGAGAAAGGACATGCAGTTGAGTACGGGGACTCCTGGTAATGAAGCACGCACGGGGGACAGGTCCCTAGAGCCAGACATCCATTTAGTGGTCTGCTAAATCCTGGAGGTGGTGGGACTAGAGGTCCCACACCAACCAACACAGAGTCCGACCATCAGCAGCAACGAGGGGGCCCATAAGGAGGATCGAGCCTGAAGCTATCCACCTTGGTCCACGCTGCCAGCAAACGGGCGAGAAAGGCAAGCCAGCAGTCACCCCTATACCAGCCTGAAGGATACCTGGTTCTCTCTGGTCTATCTCATTATCGCCCGGGTTACCTCACATAACCAGCTGAACGTGAGTAAACAAGTTGAAAGACATTCTTGGACTGTGCTTGAGTTATTCTGCGACCTGTGGTTCCACACACACACACACCTGAGCCCCTGGGGCCAGCCTCACTCTCAGGAGGCCCCACCACCAGACTGCAGACACCATCAGCCCCAGACGCTCGTTAACTGCAGTGGCGGCCACCCATCACCCTGACCGCAAAACCGAGAGTGGTGCCACGACTCAGCAGTAAGCAAAATGACATACCTGTTGCCAGCGGTAATCAAGTGGAGCCCCTGTGGCATCCCGGAAGGTAGAGGGGAGTCCCCGGGGCGACCCCCGCAGCTGGCGGGCTCCACAACAGGTTCCCTGTAAAATATTTTTCAATGAAAAGCTACAAATCTGCCCAAAGTCACTGAGACTAATTAACGTATAATGGGTGTAGTCAAGAATATGTGGTGCACCTGAGGCTCAGTCGCCACAGGGCATTTCATTTCATTTGGGGTGCAATGCTTGGACTTGGGTGAGGAAGGGGTTAACCACTGGTGTTTGTTTCACTTACACAAAGCATCTAGCTATGAGTCACCACTTACACAGGAAGCTAGGCAATCTGGGGAAATCCAGGTTACCAGGGCAACAGTTACTAAGAGTCATCCCAAGGGTGGGGGCACAGAGTGAGGGAGTGAAACACACAACCAGTTTTTAGTCAGAAGAGTCTGAGACGCTGAACAACACGGTCGCAAGAGAGAGTGCTGCTTTGAGAGCTTCTCCTGCTAGAACCGGCCAGACTGTAAGAGGGCGAAAGGCAGCCGGTGGAGCTAGTGAGACAGAGGAGAACATGGTAGCTGGAGGTGGAGCCTAACCATTCCCAAAGTGTCAGCGCTGACAGGGTGCAAAAGCCCTAGGGCAGATTATACTGTATGTTATCTGCCAGAATCTGCAAGGTATTGTGTCATCTCTGTCTTTGTCGACACCATCGCCCCGCGCATTGGTGCTCCCGTGTACTACTGTCCTCATTACCCACCCGGGGCCTGCTCCACCTGTGAGGAGCGACACCATCCCGGCTGCCATAACAACTGCCCTTGTGAGGAATTCGCAGTGGCGGCTACTCCCTGGCCGCTTACCACAAGTGGCATCACGATCCTAAAAAGACTTTCCTAACCATCACTATCACCCTCATCCTCCCTCCAGTCCACCGCCATCCTTCCCTTCCTGTATGCCTCGGGGCAACAGAACCGGGCCAAGCCACCCCGTGACGACGCAGAGGATCTGCACCCCCGGCCCGGCAACGAGTAGGTTAAAACACCTGCCCCGTGGGGCACTACAAATACAGCTATTGAACCAATTAAGGCCTCCTTCACATATCCATGTCTCCGTAACGTGTGACGTCCATTTTCACATGTACCGGAGACACGGGCACACATAGACCCATTAAAATCACTGGGTTTGTGCACACGTGTGTGTTTTGCCATGAACCGTGTGGCAATGTGGCAAACGTGTCCGTGTGCTCCACATGTAGACATGTCCATTTTCCTCCTGCAGCACAGGTGTCGCATGGACCGCACGGACCGCACGGATGTGTTCCGTGTGACATCAATGTGGCACGTACCTGAGAAAACACACGTGTCTGTGAAATAAAATGAATTTCTACACTCACCTTCTCCAGCGCTGCTGTCTCTGCCGTTGCTGTCACTTGCTTCCGACCCCGCTCATAATGCTCATCGCATATGCACGGCAAAGAGAACCGGAAGCAGCAGCAGCGGGGAGTCGACCAGGCCGAAGACCGTAAATCAGCACCACAAACAGCAACGCCAGGGACAGGAGAGCAGAAAGTTCCTGTTCTCCGTGTGTTATCACATGGAGAACACACGTGTGCCAAAATCACGACACAGGGATGGCAATACGCACCTTTTACACATCCGTGCAAAACGTGCGTGGTTTTTACGAACGTGTGAAAGAGGCCTAAAAGAAATTTCACATGCCATAAATAAACAAGAATATTTAGCTTTATTATTAACATATAAAAAAAGTAAAACATGTACGACGTGGAGACAATCAATCATACAAATGCAAGAAAGAAGTAAGTGGTTATTCTTGTAATAAACCTATGAATAGAAAAATATCCAAAAGCAAGGCTCCAAAGTATGGCAATTGGTATATGGTGTTAAAAGGATAGAAAAAAAAATAATGGAATAGGCGAGGGATGAATCCCCTAAAAAATTGGGGCAATTCCTACAATATAGACTACTAGCTGTAGAACCCGGCGTTGTCCGGGATAGTATCTGTCGCTCTCTGTCTCTCTCCCTGTCTGTCTCTCTCTCTGTCTGTCTCTTTCCCTGTCTGTATGTCTCTTTCCCTGTCTGTCTCTTTCCCTGTCTGTCTCTTTGTCTTTGTCTCTGTGTCTGTCTGTCTCTCTCCCTGACTGTCTCTTTCTTTCCCTGTCTCTTTCTTTCCCTGTCTGTCTCTTTCTTTCCTTATCTGTCTCTTTCTTTCCCTGTTTGTCTCTTTCCCTGTCTGTCTGTCTCTTTCCCTGGCTGCATTGTGACACGCCAACATTCCATTTAAGGGCGTGGCTGCGCATTCTTCTGAAGTTTTGGCTGCATAATGACTCCCAGCTCCATTGACTTTAATGGAGGCAGGTTTTTTGGCGAATAACTGTAAAGCGCGGGGTTAAATAACACTATACAAATTTCAAATAAAGTACAGAGGGATAAAAAAAAGAGAATATACAAAAGGTAAGTGTATACATAAACCGTATTATTGATAATATGCTGCATACTACGGCATAAATAACCATGTCGCTCAATGATCATAAGTCCATAGTTGGTGACCCAAGTAAAATACCAGACCGATGGGACAAAAGATAAGAAACAGTAAACATAATAAGACTAGCACAAACCAACCACATTATCTTATGCACCCAAATGTCATAAATCTGTTGCATGAAGTGTGATTTGTTGTGGCCCATATGTTGGAGCTTTTCTCACCTGACTCTTCCATGTTTAGAATCGCTTCTGTTTTCTCTGTCAGAGAAGCGCTGCCAAAAATCTCTAGTGACGACTTATGTCGTAAAGAACAAAAGTATCTGAATTCAGACATGCTGTATCCTTCTTTTGTCGTTTGTTGAGGGCCCACATACACCATAGACTGTCGGATGATATTGAGATCAGCAGGTTCTCCGTACGTTAGCCTCATTGGGTGTCCTCCTCAAACCCCCAGATACTAGAAGTATTTAATTACCACATAAATATGTACCATTTATGTAGAAATGCATAGTGATTATCCAGAAATGGAAACACTTTCCAAGCTTTTCCCACTGTAATAAGGCTGGGAATCACTAGTGTGCATGGTGAAAAACCAGTGATAACTTTAGCACTCCACTAGATGGAGCTATGCCATTAAATAGAAAGTAGAGCGACATTATAGTCCTCATCCTCACCAGCCGTATAGTTAAGCATCACCAACATATAGTATAACTATATGTATCAACTCCATATAAATACTAATTCACTCAGTTATAGGATTTCCTCACAGGACATACAGATGCAATCAGAATTATTCCACTCCATTGTAAATTAGATTTATAAGTCAAATTTACCAAATTACTGCTGTTTGCAATAAAATAATGAAACAAGAATGATTTAAATATCTCAACACAACTAATATAACAAGTAGTTTCTCCAACTTAAACTCTAAAGGGGGCTTTACACGCAACGACATCGCTAACAAGATGTCGTTGGGGTCACGGAATTTGTGACGCACATCCGGCCTCGTTAGCGACGTCGTTGCGTGTGAAACGTACGAACGACCGCTAACGATCAAAATTACTCACCTAATCGTTGATCGTTGACACATTGTTCTAATCCCAATTATCGTTGCTGTCGCAGGACGCAGGTTGTTCGTCGTTCCTGAGGCAGCACACATCGCTATGTGTGACACTGCGGGAACTAGGAACATCACCGTACCTGCGTCCTCCGGCAACAAGGTGGGCGTCACTTTCTTTCGGCTGCTCTCCGCCCCTCCGCTTCTATTGGACGGCTGCCATGTGACATCGCTGTGACGCCGCACAAATCGCCCCCTTAGAAAGGAGGCGGTTTGCCGGCCACAGCAACGTCGTTAGGCAGGTAAGTACATGTGACGGGTCCTAGCGATGTTGTGTGACACGGGCAGCGATTAGCCCGTGACGCACAACCGATGGGGGTGGGTGCTTTCACAAGCGACATCGCTAGCGATGTCGATGCGTGTAAAGCAGCCTTAAATGCCACCATTACTGACTCAGAATTATTCAACCACTTCATACGCTAGTGTATCTATAGGGGGCAAGTAGGGGACGGCAGAGGGGTGGCTCACCTGGGACCATTCTTAAAGGGAACTTGTCAGGTCCAATATGTACCCAGAACCACGAGCAGTTCTGGGTGCATATTGCTAATCCCTGCCTAACTGTCAATGTATGCACTAGCATAGATAAAGGAATCTTTGGAAAAAATATTTCTAAAGATCTTTTATCGTATGCTAATGAGCTCGGGCACCAGTTCCAAGGGTGTTGTTTCCCTTGCTAGTTGACCCTATTAGCATGTTAGTACACCCCTGTGGGCATGCTAACATGCTAATAATTGCGCAGTGTCATAGGATGATCTCCGCTGCCATCCCCGCCTGACGCTAGATTTCGGCTCAATTCGCATGATCCCGGACTTTCGGTCATGCAGAGATGTGCAGAGATCACTGCCGGCTAACCGCGGCAGCCGACAGGGATTAACCTGACACGATCCATGATGTACTAAAGTCATGTGTCGTGAAGAGGTTAAAAGAAATCTGCTTCCTTCCTTTCCAGGACTAGAGATAAGTGAACCTGAGGTTCGGTGTTGATTTTCGACTTTTTTTAAATAAAACCCCAACAAAACAGAGTTCAGGTTTGGAGGTCAGATGTTTTACGCACGAACTTCACTTGCGCTATGCTGGGGTACGCTTCGTGCTCAGCCCAGTACGAGCTGCTTGCAGTGTTTGATCGGCTCACACTGGGGGTAACAATAGTGTTATTAGATGTAGTGTGCACAAAAATAAAATAAAAAAAATTTAAAAACATCACCCACTCTTTGAAGTGTTCTACTTATGACTGGATGCATGTAGGCGCGAACCCAAACTGCTAATCAGTGACTTCCATTGTGGTTCGGGCCAAGTCCAAACTAATGGAGGTACGGTTCAGCTGCACGCGCCAAACCAAACTTCACAGGTTCACTTATTTCTAGCAGGAGTGATCATTCATTTTCAAAATTCTCAATTCAGAGGTAAAATCTGTATTTAGTGAAAACAGATTATTACATTACTGATATACAACTCTGGCTTGATTCATGCGTCCTTCACAAAGTTTAATCTTCCCAATTCCAGCCTTGCTGAAGTATCCCCAGATCATCACCGATCCTCCACCAAATTTCACAGTGGGTGCAAGACACTGTGGCTTGTACGCCTCTCCAGGTCTCCATCTAACCATTAGATGACCAGGTGTTGGGCAAAGCTGAAAATTAGACTCATCAGAGAAGATTACCTTACTCTAGAAATTGGCCAGATTAAACTTTGAAAAGGACATATGAATCAAGCTGCATACAAGATTATCCATTTCAATTTAAACCTCCTCTCCTTACTATGCTTGGTCTTCTTTATTGGTGGTCAGAATGGGGTATGAAATTTGCTACTTTTTTTTATATGAAATATCTCTCAGAACCCTGGAAGCACGTATTCCGGTCAGCTTGTCTACATTGTTGGGTCTGGTGTCTCTCATCTTCCTCTTGACAATACCCCATAGATTCTCTATGGGGTTTAGGTCAGGCGAGTTTGCTGGCCAATCAAGCACAGTGATACTGTGGTTATTAAACCAGGTATTGGTACTTTTGGCAGTGTGGACAGGTGCCACGTTCTGCTGGAAAATGAAATTTCCATCTCCAAAAAGCTTGTCAGCAGAGGGAAACATGAAGTGCTCTAAAATTTCCTAGTTGACAGCTGCACTCACTTTGGTCTTGATAAAACACAGTGGACCTACACCAGCAAATGACATGGCTCCCCAAACCATCACTGATTGTGGAAACTTCACACTAGACCTCAAGCAGCTTGGATTGTGGCCTCTCCACTCTTGCTCCAGACTCTGGGACCTTGATTTCCAAATGAAATGCAACATTTACTTTCATCTGAAAACAAAACCTTGGACCGCTGAGCAGCAGTCCAGTTCTTTTTCTCCTTGGCCCACGTAACTTGTTTCTGGCGTTGTCTATTGGTCATGAGTGGCTTGACATAAGGAATGCGACACTTGTAGCCCATGTCCTGGACACGTCTGTGTGTGGTGGCTCTGACTCCAGCAGCAGTCCACTCCTTGTGAATCTCCCCCAAATTTTTGAATGGCCTTCTCTTAACAATTCTATTCCGGTTGCTTGTGAACTTTTTTCTACCACACTTTTTTCTTCCATTCAACCTTCCATTAATTTGCTTGGATACATTACTCTGTGAACAGCCAGCTTCTTTAGCAATTACCTTTTGTGGCTTACCCTCCTTGTAGAGTGTGTCAATGACTGCCTTCAGGACATCTGTCAAGTCAGCAGTCTTCCCCATGATTGTGTAGCCTACCGAACCAGACTAAGGGACCATTTTAAATGCTTAGGAAGCCTTTTCTGGTGTTTTGTGGTAATTATTCTAATTTTCTGAGATAAAGACTTTTGGGTTTTCTCTTGAAATAGATAACTCTGTGTGTAATGACTCTATATAATATATGTGTTTCCCTTTTTGCATTAAATTACTGAAATAAATGAACTTTTTGATGATATTCTAAGTTATTGAGATGCACTTGTAGCAATTTTACACATAGGCTTGAATAATCTTCCAGTGGTTCTGAGATGGTCTATCTCACATATTATAATAGCTGCTTGGCAGCCAAATGGAAAGATCCAAAGGCTCCGTCCCTTGAAGATATTGTAACTAAAATAATACTCATTTTCAAATGGTGACTTTAGATTCTACTGCTTATAAAAAAATCTTGCAGAATGAAGCAATGGGCCTCTTCCACATTGGCACATTAATTATTTAGTAAATCTGTATTTGTGCTATTCTCACGTGTTTTATATACCAGATGCCTGCCTTATAACCCTAACTAGTTCTTTCTGCATGCTATATTGGATGTTATTCAACGTGTTCCTCTTAAAGGTCTTACAAGGTTGCCCTGTGTGCCCCCCCCCATTATTCTTCATCTTTTTTCTTTAGGTTTTTTTGTTGTTTTGTTTCTGTGTAACATTTTGCTAAGCTCTGTATTTTCTTGGTTGGTGTATTGTTTGAGTTTATGTAATGTAAATTTGTATACAGTAGAAAAGCTATTGGATAAAATATGTCCCTCACACCTGCACATGGGGTGAATCAGCCATTTTTCGAGACTCCACCATAAATGTGCACATACTCCACATAAAATCAGCAACTTATCTCCCGTGGGAAATCCTTCATACCCAATCCCTCTTTGCTCAAATGTTAGGAATGGGCTTGAAAGTTTAATAACAAATATAGGTTAAAAAAAACCATCATATTGGTGAAGCTGCCTTCCTTGGGTCCCTTACATTTTTCCTAACTAATGTACAGTTAGGTCCAGAAATATTTGGACAGTGACACAAGTTTTGTTATTTTAGCTGTTTACAAAAACATGTTCAGAAATACAATTATATATATAATATGGGCTGAAAGTGCACACTCCCAGCTGCAATATGAGAGTTTTCACATCCAAATCGGAAAAAGGGTTTAGGAATCATAGCTCTGTAATGCATAGCCTCCTCTTTTTCAAGGGACCAAAAGTAATTGGACAAGGGACTCTAAGGGCTGCAACTAACTCTGAAGGTGTCTTCCTTGTTAACCTGTAATCAATGAAGTAGTTAAAAGGTCTGGGGTTGATTACAGGTGTGTGGTTTTGCATTTGGAAGCTGTTGCTGTGACCAGACAACATGCGGTCTAAGGAACTCTCAATTGAGGTGAAGCAGAACATCCTGAGGCTGAAAAAAAAGAAAAAATCCATCAGAGAGATAGCAGACATGCTTGGCGTAGCAAAATCAACAGTCGGGTACATTCTGAGAAAAAAGGAATTGACTGGTGAGCTTGGGGACTCAAAAAGGCCTGGGCGTCCACGGATGACAACAGTGGTGGATGATCGCCGCATACTTTCTTTGGTGAAGAAGAACCCGTTCACAACATCAACTGAAGTCCAGAACACTCTCAGTGAAGTAGGTGTATCTGTCTCTAAGTCAACTGTAAAGAGAAGACTCCATGAAAGTAAATACAAAGGGTTCACATCTAGATGCAAACCATTCATCAATTCCAAAAATAGGCAGGCCAGAGTTAAATTTGCTGAAAAACACCTCATGAAGCCAGCTCAGTTCTGGAAAAGTATTCTATGGACAGATGAGACAAAGATCAACCTGTACCAGAATGATGGGAAGAAAAAAGTTTGGGGAAGAAAGGGAACGGCACATGATCCAAGGCACACCACATCCTCTGTAAAACATGGTGGAGGCAACGTGATGGCATGGGCATGCATGGCTTTCAATGGCACTGGGTCACTTGTGTTTATTGATGACATAACAGCAGACAAGAGTAGCCGGATGAATTCTGAAGTGTACCGGGATATACTTTCAGCCCAGATTCAGCCAAATGCCGCAAAGTTGATCGGACGGCGCTTCATAGTACAGATGGACAATGACCCCAAGCATACAGCCAAAGCTACCCAGGAGTTCATGAGTGCAAAAAAGTGGAACATTCTGCAATGGCCAAGTCAATCACCAGATCTTAACCCAATTGAGCATGCATTTCACTTGCTCAAATCCAGACTTAAGACGGAAAGACCCACAAACAAGCAAGACCTGAAGGCTGCGGCTGTAAAGGCCTGGCAAAGCATTAAGAAGGAGGAAACCCAGCGTTTGGTGATGTCCATAGGTTCCAGACTTAAGGCAGTGATTGCCTCCAAAGGATTCGCAACAAAATATTGAAAATACAAATATTTTGTTTGGGTTTGGTTTATTTGTCCAATTACTTTTGACCTCCTAAAATGTGGAGTGTTTGTAAAGAAATGTGTACAATTCCTACAATTTCTATCAGATATTTTTGTTCAAACCTTCAAATTAAACGTTACAATCTGCACTTAAATTCTGTTGTAGAGATTTCATTTCAAATCCAATGTGGTGGCATGCAGAGCCCAACTCGCGAAAATTGTGTCACTGTCCAAATATTTCTGGACCTAACTGTAGGTTCCAGAGATTTCTGAATCCGGTCTACCAGCACCAGTGCTACCTACACAGCTGCTTTACAAGGCACATATGGATTTTTTTCTTATAGCATCAGCTTATTGGTGTCCCCCTCTCCTTCAGACCCTGAATTGCATTACTGGGTCCTACATTTATTTTCACTTAATAGAACTATTACAGTTACTATAAAATTGTAATTTATTTAAAGGGGTTTTCTGCTATAGAGAGTGATTGTATATTACTGGAGTAGCAGTTACTATGGTCTATCAGTTTCAACAGCAACTATCCCTGGAAGAAGCTGATAAAGAATTGTAACCTCAGTGCAACATATTTACTAATGACTAAACATTGGGCTGTGCTGTGTTTGTTCAGCTGAAGTTATCAACTGCAACCTTTCGCTTTTTGTTATGTTTAGTGAACTAGTAAGTAACTCTAGGAGTCTAGGGATTACTTAATATCAAAGATAACAGAAATAAGGAACCATGTTGCCCTCTAGTGGCTGATTAATAAAATGAACACTGCTTAGGGAACCTTTTTTTCTTCTTGATTCAATAACCTAAGAAAACTTTAGATAGATAGATAGATAGATAGATAGATAGATAGATAGATAGATAAAAAGAGTAAGCATTCGGTAACATCCGGGCAAAGAACCAGAAACGGCGCGTATAATGGATGTGCCTCTTCTGGGGCAGCTACAAACCAAGAAGCAAAGCAATGCAAAAAACGATGTGCACACCTATATATATATATATATATATATATATATATATATATATATATATATATATATATATATATACATACAGCACAGACCAAGTGTTGGGACACACCTTCTCATCTCTAGAACAACTGTTAAGAGGAGACTTTGTGCAGCAGGCCTTCATGGTAAAATAGCTGCTAGGAAACCACTGCTAAGGACAGGCAACAAGCAGGAGAGACTTGTTTGGGCTAAAGACCACAAGGAATGGACATTAGACCAGTGGAAATCTGTACTTTGGTCTGATGAGTCCAAATTTGAGATCTTTGGATCCAACAACCGTGTCTTTGTAGAAAAAGTGAACGGATGGACTCTACATGCCTGGTTCCCACCGTGAAGCATGGAGGAGGAGGTGTGATGGTGTGGGGGTGCTTTGCTGGTGACACTGTTGGGGATTTATTCAATATTGAAGGCATACTGAACCAGCATGGCTACCACAGCATCTTGCAGCGGCATGCTATTCCATCCGGTTTGCGTTTAGTTGGACCATCATTTATTTTTCAACAGGACAATGACCCCAAACACACCTCCAGGCTGTGTAAGGGCTATTTGACTAAGAAGGAGAGTGATGGGGTGCTACGCCAGATGACCTGGTCTCCACAGTCACCAGAGCTGAACCCAATCGAGATGGTATGGGGTGAGCTGGACCGCAGAGTGAAGGCAAAAGGGCCAACAAGTGCTAAGCATCTCTGGGAACTCCTTCAAGACTGTTGGAAGACCATTTCTGGTGACTACCTCTTGAAGCTCATCAAGAGAATGCCAAGAGTGTGCAAAGTAGTAATGAAAGCAAAAGGTGGCTACTTTGAAGAACCTAGAATATAAGACATATTTTCAGTTGTTTCACACTTTTTTAAATATTTCATTCCACATGTTTTAATTCATAGTTTTGATGCCTTCAATGTGAATCTACAATTTTCAGAGTCCTGAAAATAAAGAAAACTCTTTGAATGAGAAGGTGTGTCAAAACTTTTGGTCTGTAGTGTATATGTATATATTATATATATAACTACTTTTCAGTTTCTCAGATTTTTCTCTTTATAGGTATATTTTTGAGTAAAATGTAAATTGTTCTTTTATTCTATAAACTGCTGACAACGTCTTTGAATTTCCAAGCAGTTCATAATCTTTTAGACACAACAATACTAATGTTTTAACTCACGAAAAGTTCATAAATCAATATTTTGTGGTATAATCATGATTTTTAATCACAGCTTTCATGCGTCTTGGCTGCTTTCCACCAGTCTTTCACTCTGCTTTTGGGTGACCTTATGCCACTCCTGGTTCAAACAGTTAAGCAGTTCTTCTTTATTTGATGGCTTCTGACTATCCATCTTCCTCTTCATTACATTTCAGAGGTTTTCAATGGGGTTCAGGTCTGGAGATTGGGATGGCCATGACAGGGTTTTGATTTGATGGTCCTTCATCCACACATTGATTGACCTAGCTGTGTGGCATGGCGCATTGTCCTGCTGGAAAAAACAGTCCTCAGAGTTGGGGAACATTTGCCTGAGCAGAAAGCTACTGTTTTTCCAGGATAACCTTGTATGCGGCTTGACTCCTATGTCCTCCCCAAAGATTTATCTGCCCAATTTCTAGAGTAAAGGGTACTTTACACGCTGCGACATCGCTAACGATTTATCGTTGGGGTCATGGTGTTTGTGACGCACATCCGATGTCATTAGCGACATCGCAGCGAGTGACACGTACGAGTGACCTTAAACGATCGCAAAACAGACAAAAATCGTTGGTTTTGGAGAGGTCGTCCAAACACCAAATATCGTTGTCTGCTTAGTTGCGATGTTGTTCGTCGCTCCTGCGGCATCACACATCGCTATGTGTGACACCACAGCAGCGACGAACATCTCCTTACCTCCGTCCACCGGCAATGAGGAAGGAAGGAGGTGGGCGGCATTTTCCAGCTGCTCATCTCCGCCCCTCCTCTTCTATTGGATGGCTGCCGTGTGACGTCGCTATGACGCTTCACGAACCGCCGCCTTAGAAAGGAGGCGGTTCGCCGGCTAGAGCGACATCGCAGGGAAGGTAAGTCCGTGTGACAGGTGTTAGCGATGTTGTGGGCCATGGGCAGCGCTTTGCCAGTGCCGCACAACCGACGGGGGGCGGGTACGCTCGCTAGCGATATCGGTAACGATATCTCAGCGTGTAAAGTACCCTTTAGGTAATCTTCTCTGATGAGTCTAATTTTCAGCTTTGCCCAATACCTGGTTGTCTAATGGTTAGACGGAGACCTGGAGATGCGTACAAGACATGGTGTCTTGCACCCACTGTGAAATTTGGTGGAGGATTGGTGATGATCTGGGAAGGCTTCAGCAAGGCTGGAATTGGGCAGATTAAACCACTCTTCTTATAAGTTATTAGTTTTTGTATTTAGTTTCCCTGAATTATTTCTTAATTTGCTTGGTGTAATCATATGTTTAACAGTAGATCTTCAATGGAACTAAATACCTGCTCCTCCTAGAATAAGTTCCTTGAGAATAGGATTATTTTTAAAAACACATCAATATTTTTCAAGGATTTTTTGCATAGTTTGATTTTCCTTATTATAAGTGGTGATATAATTATATGTTTCATATTTTTTTGTTCTTTTTGGATTATTTTTACCATATTTTTTAGACTATAAAATGCACCGGACCATAAGACGCACCCTGGTTTTAGAGGAGGAAAATAGGAAAATAAAATTTTAAGCTAGAAATATGGTCATGACACACTGTTATGGGGCGAGGATCTGCTGCTGATGTGGCGCCCCTGACCTGGTCAGGCACCACTGAGTACTGCACCCCTGCTGGGTCAGTACAAGCAGGTTATCCTGATGGCTGAGTAAGGTGTGAACACACAGGCACCCTTTAACCAGAACACATATACACATTAGAGGGGACCCCTGGGCAGACCCAGGGAGAGGGCGTAACCCTTTAATCTCAGTTAGTGTGGTGCTGTAGTGTAGCTGGGAGGAGAGTTGTGCAGTGGCAGTCAGCCTACCCCAGACAAGCAGAAAGAAGAGGTGATAGCCCGAGATTTGGAGGAGACGCAGTCTCTCAGAAGAGCCAAGCACCAGGTTAGAGGTCCTCTCCACCACGGAGTGGTTGAGGAATTCAACCTGAAAACCGGCTACGGGTTTATAGTGGCGCCTGGCATCAAGGAGGGCATTTTTGTAAGCCGAAGAGATGTCCGGTCCCACCTGCGTAGAGGACACCCTGGTCGTGACCTAAGAATGGGAGACCTAGTGGAATTCACCAGGCAGAAAGGTGAAAGGGGCTGGTATGCTCTGGAAGTAGTGCCATGCCCGAAGAGCTCCAGCTACTGCCCTGCTACTCCCACTCAGTCCCCAAGGTTATCATCATCAGAGGAAGAACCACAGCTAGCACAGCAAGCTAAAGACACAGCTAAAGATACTGAAAATGAAGAAGCAGAAACCTCCAGGTGTCAGAGCCCTGCAAGTAAGAGCCCTGGTTGTGAGAGGAGAAAGTCTGTGTAACGTAGAGCCAGTAAGAAAGTTAGTTACCAGTTAAGCAACGTTTTAAGTTCAAGATAATGTGCCCACAAGTACTGTTGTGAGAAACCTTTGAAACAATTATTTGCACCTGGTTTGTGCATTTCTAAAGGACCATAAGGCTATGAACTGGCTATAGCCACAAACTCTCGCAGTGTTTATAGTTAGCCCAGCGGTACCAGCAACAGAGCACACCTGATTATGGGCCCTGGCTCGCCTACAACAAGGGAGCACGCCTGTTTATGGGGCCTGGCTCTCCACCACAAAGTGGGTACCCTGCTTGAAGTGACCCTGACCGTGAACGCCGCCTCTACATTCCTGCCAGAAGTGGCCGAAGACGCAGCTCGACAAGGGAAGCTTACCCTTTAACCACCATCCTGAGAAGATCAGAGGGTTTTGGGTGGGTTAAGGACTTGTGGGTGGAGGGTGGTGATGTATGGTACCTGGTTTGAAGTTTTATGATGTTTTATACTATTTGAAATGTTTTACAAGTTTGCACTTTAAAATGTTTTTGTCTTTACAGCCCGAAGATGTGCTGTTGATAACTAAGGGGGAATGTGGCGCCCTTGACCTGGTCAGGCACCACTGAGTACTGCACCCATGCTGGGTCAGTACAAGCAGATAATCCTGATGGCCGAGTAAGGTGTGAACACACAGGCACCCTTTAACCAGAACACACACACACATTAGAGAGGACCCCTGGACAGACCCAGGAAGGGGGCGTAGCCCTCGCATCTCAGTTAGTGTGGTGCTGTAGTGTAGCTGAGAGGAGAGTTGTGCAGTGGCAGTCAGAGGAGAAGGTGGTGAGGAGCCATGTCTGAAGTGCAGGGCCGAAGAGCGGAGCACTGTCAGACCCTGCACGTGCAGTGGCTGTTGATGGAGGAGAGCATCACCACAAAGTTGCTTTGAAAGACGCCTGAAAAGAGGGAGAAGTACGGATTCGAGTACGGGAACTCCTGGTGATGAACGCACACACGGGGTACAGGTCCCCAGAGCAGAAATGTATTTAGTGGAGCTGCTTAATCCTGTCGGTGGGGTGGATAAGAAGTCCCACACCAACCATACAGAACCCGCAGCACCAACAGCAACGAGGGGGCCCATAAGGAGGATCAAGCCTGGAGCCATCTATCCTTGGTCCACGCTGTCAGCAAACGGGTCAGAAAGGGGAGAACGGCAGCAGCGACTTCCCTGGACGCATCCCACGATACACTTCAAGTCAGGGGTGATCAGAAACAAAGGTGCAGGAAGGCGAGTCAGCAGTCATCCTTATCTCAGCCTGAGGGAAACCTGGTTCCACCTGGTTCATCATAGCATCGCCCGGGTATCTCCCATCTACCACCAGAAAAGTGAGTAAAAACCCTGAAAGACATTGCTGCCTGTGTGTGAGTTCTTCTGCGACCTGTGGTACTACACACACTGAGCCCCTGGGGCCAGCCTCACTCTCGGGAGGCCATAACATCAAACTGCATTTACCATCAGCCCCAGAAGCTCCCTAAACTGCAGTGGCGGTCACCCACTGACCGTAAATACCGAGAGTGGCGTCACGATTCCCATTGAAGTTAACCTGACTTACCTGTGGCCAGAAGATTCCCAACACGTGAAGTCCCTGAAGACCCGGAGGCGACCTGAAGGTAATGGGGCTTCACACTGACACATTATGGGGGTAATTTCCACAAATTCCCTACTAAGGTACCCCATCCTGGTAATGATCCTCCTGCCTTGTATATTATTCCCATCCTTGTATATATGTCCCCATCACATAAAAACATAAACGTTTAGGCTATGTGCGCACGCTGCGTTTTTTGCCGTGCTTTTATGCATTTTTTGGGTGCAGTTTTGGCCTCAAAACTGCATGAATTTTCTTCCCCAGCAAAGTCTATGAGATTTCATTTTTGTTGTTCGCACATTGCAGGTTTTTTTTTAGCTGCGTCTTTGTAGTGACCACAAAGATGCAGCATGTTAATTCTTTTTGCGTTTTGTCCCTGCATTTCGGAGGGCTGGTATTTGTCCAGATACTGCTCCCCATATAAAGTCTATGGGGACCAAAATCAGGCGCAAAGGGGTAGGAGCAAGTGCTTCATACTCACTGATCACCAGTCGGTTGTGACACTGCTGCCGCGACAGCTCTTTCACCTTCCAGTCAGCCGCTCATTAGGCTCATAAGATATTCACTCCTTCCCTGCTCACCGGTGGCTGTGATTGGTTGCAGGCAGACCCGCCCCCATGCTGAGTGACAGACTGAGTCTGACTACAGCTAATCACAGCCGCTGGTGGGTGGGTCTATATTGTACAGTAAATTAAATAAATAATTAAAATAAAAAACACGTGCGGTCCCCCCAATTTTGATAATCAGCCAAAATGAAGTCTCACAGCCTTTTCCTGGCTCATCCCTATTGCTCTGGTGCGGTGGCAATCGGGGTAATAGGGAGTTAATGGCAGCAGCCCATAGCTGCCACTAAGTCCTAGCTTAGTGATGGCAGGCGCCTATGAGACATCCCCTCATCACTAAGCTGTAAGTGAAAGTAAATAAACACAATCACCCAAAAAATCCTTTACTTGAAATAAAACACAAAAAAGCCCCCTCTTTCACCACTTTATTAACCCCTAAAACACACCTCCAGTTCCGAGTAATCCACACTAGGTCCCTGTGCGCTTCGCACTCCCCACACATCATCGGGCCGGCAGACAGGAGGTCATCGTGATGCTGCAGGGAACGGTGACCGGTGGGTATACTTATTCACTGCCCCCCGCACTGATGAAGATACGCGGGGGGCAGTGAATAAAGCCAAACATGTTCACTTAAGGCTGTAGGAGCCAGGGATGATCACGCGGATCGGCTGTTTAGTATGCGCACACCACTGCCCATCATCCCGCCCACCTATCAGCGCCGGCTTCAGGGCTGAGAGATGATGGGCGTCGGGATGCAGTGCATATGAAATGAGGGTAATGAGTGGGCTCATGTGGTCACGATAGGCGCTGCTACAGCCTGCTCCTGCCTGTGATGACCCGCTCCACCACCACCGTGTGGCATCCCAGGGTGTTCAGTTGCCACAGATATACCTGTAAATGAGGCATGGAAGGATCTCCGCATCAGGTAATCCCACAAACAACACCTTCCACTCCAAGCCTGGAGGGGGAACTCTACAAGCTGAACTCAGGTGAAATCCCCTTTAAATCCAGGTCTGAAGGCAGAGTCAGAGAGTAACAGTTGACAGTTGAGCTCAAGTGAGGACTGTGATGACATTGAGATGGAGAGGGCTGTGCTAAGCCCGTACGAGTATCTGTGAGACAGACTGAGGGATCCAGGCGAGAGAGGCAAAAGAGGAGTGACCGGGGAGGTGGAGCCCGACCGGTTCATCCCCGAGGAACAGTGCTGACTACCGGACACTGGCGTCCGAGATTGTGAGGGATCTAATCTGCTGAGCAACAAAGACCGGAGGCCAGGGAGACTACAGATCTCCTGGCCGCAGCAGCACCTGAAGGCAAAGCTGCTTCACAGAGCTTAGGGACCGCAGTGAGTACAGCAGTGCCACTTAGAGGAGCTCCCGCCACCTGCCATACAGGTGAAGAGAGAAAGAGGGGGTCAAGGTATAGCTCTAGGCAGCCTAGGACCAAGGAGAGACACAGAGCAGCAGGGAGGCCTCACAACTCACCTGGTGTAGAGATCCTGAACTGTTCCTGTACCGCCCTCGTGCCAGCGGCCGAGCCGCTCGGATCCGGAGCCGCGGTGGCTCCAGGGGTCTCCAGACCCCGAGGGGGGTCTGCGCGGAGACTCGAATTAAAAGAAGAGGGGTAGTATGTACAGGGGATTAGGAAGTTTGTGACGCCACCCACGGTGTGTGGTAATGTAGGAGACCACCGCTGCTGTTGGGGGATCCCGGTGGTGATGGTGTAGCAGCAGGATATTTAACCCCTCCGTGGGTAGGGGGTTTGTGCCCCGGGGCCCGTTGGGTGTTGGGGTTTGGGGGGCCATTGGGTAGAGGTAAAGGGCTTTTTAGCGTACTCACTCAATCCAGGAATAATAACACCGACAGCTTGTAAACCAGAATTCTGAGCACCACTGTAGCATGGAGGGAGCACGCTGGGATCAGTGCCATTGGTGTTGCTGTTAGCCTGTGGCCTTTTCCGTGGCACCTTCTCACTAGTTGGACCCTCAACCTTGAAACTTTTCGGGTCCCGCTCACCCGTATGGCTAACGGAGTGAGCTTGCTCTCAGGGTTCACACGTCGGATTTCTTTGGACTGTATTTGGGAAAGTCCTATCCCATCGGTGCACTAGTACCCCAATTTTGGAGCGGGTTGGGGATGAATCTTGAAGTCTTCACCCAAGGCCCAAGGCCACCGGCTGCCCTCCTCAGCAGTCCGTGCCCCTTAACATGCTACCCTGCGACCGGGGTTCCAGCTCCTACCAGGCCCAGACCAACGTCTGTCACCTAGTAAACTCCAGGAGCCCTGCTTCGGACCGGTGACCTCTCTCTCCCAGAGAGTCACATTCCCACCTCCTATTCCTTTCACTCTTGTTTCACTTCTCTGTCACTTTCTCACTTTCCCATACCAACCCCCCATGTGGGCGGCCCTATTCCCTTCAGGCCCACCAATGGTGTGTCTGGTGGGTTCGGTGCAAAGCGTTCCTAGGATTTTGACTGGCTAAGCTGTTAGCAACACCAAAGGACCAGGATCCGTAACCAAGGAGGAGTGGATACTGTGCAGAAGGGCAGATTGCACAATACCCTGTGACGACCTGATAGGCCAGGGCGTCACATTCCCAGATCACCAAAAATGGTCACATCAGAAACTGTACCCTGAATAATACCTGAATAATACCTGCAAGTAAAACCTGGTCAGCGTTAATGAATTGTTGTGACATACTTTATTTCTTTCATCTGAGGAGCCATAGGCTGCTGCACTAAAGTGACAGTTGAAAAGGCTGTGAAGAAAAACTGCCATATCTATGTAAAGACTACTAAAACCCTGGGGATTCCACTTCACCTACAGGAAGCGTAAACAACTGGCTGCCTAACCATCACCCCGGAGGTCTGACCTGCAGCCCCAGTAACCATACTGGAACCGTAGGTGGCGCCACAAAATACTTTTATTTTATTTATTTAATATTTACTAACTTTCAGCAACCACCAGGGCCACGGGACCGGGCACAGGCCTCCGTGACATTATCCCATTAACCAACGCCCGAAACCTAGTACACCATGGCCCTGGTGCGGGTCAGCTGCACCCCCCTTCACCGCAGCCATTGGACTATAAGATGCACCCCCCACTTTCCCCAAAAAATTTGGGGGAAAAATATGCATCTTACAGTCCAAAAAATACGGCAGTTTATTTTGTAGTCAGTTCAAGATTGTTTTCAAAAAGCTGTCTCCCTTTAGGATACTTTTCCTAAAAACCTTTTCTTTAGCAATTCAGATTGGTTGACATAGTCTTCTGTTAATGAACAATTCCTCCTGATACAGCGAAATTTACTGAGAGGTATATTTTTCTTCCATGTAGGAAAATGTGCAGTTTGATCATCTAAAATAGGCATTTCCATCAAGTGGATTAAAATGTGTTTTTGTTCTGTTTGTTTTCTCCAAAAAATGATCTTATCATTAGCGATATGTGCAGTGAAGATGAAGAATAAACGCCACTTGATGTGATTTAGGAATTTGAT
This sequence comes from Anomaloglossus baeobatrachus, assembly GCF_048569485.1. Lineage (NCBI taxonomy): Eukaryota > Metazoa > Chordata > Amphibia > Anura > Aromobatidae > Anomaloglossus > Anomaloglossus baeobatrachus. The sequence continues at coordinate 134,196,536 of NC_134358.1, forward strand.
AACTATATGAATTTCCGGAACAGTGCTATAACAAATTACAAAGAGATCGGCTATATAAACACAATAATATTTTATATATTTGTTATAGGTATTGGATGAAATAGGGGACAAGAACGCTAATAATATACCATTATATAGTTCTAAAAAATAAGAGGGAGTGAAATCTACTCTACCATTATTTTATAGAACTCTCCTGTATACCCATCTGGGCCAGGAGCCTTGTGATTGTGCACTGACTTGATTATACCCACTATGTCTTCTTCTGTAATTTTAGCATTTAAGAAGGTTCAGTGTTTTTCCGTGAGCTTTGGTAGTGATATTTTAGTTAAGATATTATTTTCAGCGCCTCACATGTCTGACGAGTAGAGATTTTTGTAATATAAACCCAATATCTCGATTATTGTGAACCCCTCCCTCTGTTCTCTTATTTGCATGGGACCTTGTGCTATGATCTTATTTTTTACCAGATTGACCATTATTTTCCCAGACTTGTTCCGAACCGATGGAGCGTTGCGCTTCTTGAGCTGATCTGAAAAACTGTTCTCTTTTTTTCCGGCCTTGTGTTGAAGGCCCTTTGTTCTATTATCCATTTTTCTTTATGTTCCCTATCTGTATTGTTCTGAAAGGACGTATATGCCTGCCATAACTTGTGTTACGCTTCATTAAATTTAGTTTGGACCTTTTTTTTCAGCAAGGAGACATACGCTATAACCTTGCCCCTTATTACTGCCTTTACTGTATCTCAGAATTGCATGGGTATATCTTTATGTTGTTCATTGCATAGAATATACTCCACCCAGCATTCCTTAATTCACAAAGAGAAATCCTGGGGTGAATATCCGCCAGGTCCAACATCACCGGAGCATGGTCCGATATCACCATGTCACACATTGTTGCAGAGCAAAATGCTCACATCAGATTTCTGGAGATAAAAAAAGTAATCGATACGGGACCAGAAGTTATTTGCATGAGAATAGTGTGTGAAGTCCCTGTCTTATGGATGTAATACTCTCCATGCCTCTTAATAATAGAATCATAGAATGGTAGTATTGGAAGGGACCTCAAGGGCCATCGGGTCCAATTCCCTGCGAGAACAAGTTTTCCTAAATCACCCCAGCTATATGTTTATCCAGTTTCCATTTGAAGATTTCCAGTAATGAAGAGCTCACCACCTCCCACAGTAGCCTGTTTCACTGCCTGTCTGCCCTCACTGTCATAAAGTTTTTCCTAATATCTAATCTCAATTGCTTCGTGTGCTTCCCTGTAGTAATGAAAATAGGGTGGTTCCCTCTGCACTGTGACTACCTTTCAGATATTTGTAGACCGCTATTAAGTCTCCTCTCAGCCTTCTCTTTTTCAAACTAAACATTCTTAGTTCTTTTAGCCGGTCTTCATATAACTTGGTTTGCAGACCTTCTACCATTTTGTTGTTTCTTTTCTGGACTTGCTTCCATATATTAATGTCTTTCTTGAATTGGGGCACCCAGAACTGTACCGTATTCCAGATGGGGTCTGACCAGGGCAGAGCACAGGGGAATAATTAACTCTCTCGATCTAGATTCAATGCTTGTCTTGACACAGCCCAGAATTTTGTTGGAATTTTTAGCTGCAGCTCTGCACTGTTGGCTCATGTTGAATCTGGGATTCACTATTATGTCCAAGTCCTTTTCCCCGGTACTATCACCTAGTTCTATTCCTCCCATACTATATATGCTTTTTACAATTCTTTTACCCAGATGTAGGACTTTGCATTTGTCCCTGTTAAATACCATCTAGATCCTTTTGAATACGCTCTCTTTCCTCTCTAGTGTTGCATACTCCTCCTATCTTGGTATCATCTGCAAATTCTGAGTTTCCCAATAATTCCGTTATCCAGATCATTTATAAAGATATTAAACAGCACTGGCCCCAGGACAGAGCCTTGCGGCACCCCACGTTTTACTTTCCTCCAGGTCGATGTGTATCCATTTAGTATTATTTGTGCCCGATCATTAAATCAGTTTTGAATCCATCTAACTGATTTTTTTGTCAATTCCATAATTGATCCATTTTTTCAATGAGGATGTCATGTGATACTTTATCGAATGCCTTAATGAAGTCAAGGTATACTATATCCACAGCATTCCCCTGATCCAACCATTCAGTGTCTTTGTTATAATAGAAAATCAGGTTGGTCTGACAAGATTTATTGGTCATAAGGCTGTGCTGGGTTTGGTTAATTAATGTCTTCCCATCCAGGTATCTAAGTAAATGTTCTTTGACAATTTGCTTCAAGATTCTTCCTGCTATGGAAGTCAGGCTTACTGGCCTGTAATTACCTGGATCCTCTTTTTTTCCCTTTTTGTGGCTAGGAACTATATTTGCCCTGTTCCAATCTAGCGGGATCTATTCTGTTTCCCATGACTTATTGAAGATTATGGCAAGCGGTACTATTATTTCCTCAACTATCTCTTTCAGGACTCTAGAGTGTAAATCGTCTGGACCTGGGGACCTGCTTTCTTTTAACTTGGCTAAGTGCTCGAATATCAATTCTTTGCTTATTGTCAACCTTGATTCCTCCTGACCATCATTTATGTCATGATTATTGTTGATGCTTGCATTAGTTTTTTGGGAGAAGAGATACAAAATACGAATTTAGCAGCTCCACCTGCTGTTCCACCTTGTTGACGGTTTCACCTTTTTGATTGTGCAGAACTCCAATAGTCTCATTCACTTTTCGTTTGCTTTTAACATAAGCCCAAAATCCATTTACCTTACTCTTGGCATCTTTTGCAAGCCTCAATTCGTGTTCGGCCTTAGCTCCTTTGACGCTTGTCTTGCAGAGTCTGCAAACTGCCATGTATTCTTCCCTAGGTATAACCCCTATCTTCCATTTGATGTACGTTTAATTTTTCTTTTTACTTGTAAGGCTGTGGCGTGCAGCACAGGGCGTACAACCGTATCCTGACTACGCAGTAATTTTGGTGGGACAGCAGAAATCCCCCTGTCCTCTGATACAACTGAGTTAAAGCCCACTCCTACTATTATATTGTTGTACGTGTGCTCTAAAATGTTGTCTTCAAGTTGGTGGAAGAATGATTTGCTATTTTCATTTGGGGCATAGATGTTAAAGATTTTGTAGACTCCTCCTGGTACCTCCAGTGTAATCATCTGGATCAAACCCTCCAGATCTGTGTGTTTCTAAAACTTGATGTTGTAGCTTGTTACTTACTAGCGTGATGACCCCCACCTTCTTTTTAACCGAGGGGGAGCCATAAACGCCACCAACCCAAAACCAATACATCCTTTGCATGTCAGACCCTTCAAGGTGTGTCTCTTGCAGGAGTACCACATCTGGTTTGAAGCAATTTAGGTGGAGCAAGACATTAAGCCATTTTTGGGGGAAACGCCATCCCAATTCCAGGTGACTACCCGCATAAGTTACCCACAGATAAATTGTACTCCTGCCATGAATTAACATTATCCCTGCTGCCAATCCTTGCTGAACCGCAAGCTAAAAAGATTAAAGCAAAAAAATATGCAACATATATGTTGTAACCCAAAATGACCGAACATTTGACATTCGCTTTTCTCCTTTGAACAAAAAACAGTGGCAAATGTCTCTCTCCAACTCCTACAGCGCTTTTCCCAAATATTTGGACTCCACTTCTTCCTGGTCATTACTCCGAGCTTGGTCAAACCCCTCCATAAATACATTATAACTTTTAAGAAAGAGGAAAGTCTTCCAAGATGGGAAGGGGGAAGGGGGAGGGCACGAAAGAGGGGGGGGGTTAGAAACCTCAGAACGTTTTTCTTCTCTTCTCCTTTCCTTAGGGGGGTAGGGATCCCTCTCGGCAATCCACAGCATTGCTTCCACTCTTTTCCAAAAAATCTTCTCATACGTTCCAACGATGGGCGATAATAAATCATAACAATGTGCCCACTCTTGGCATAACATTTTAAGGTGTGGTATCCTTTAAGGCGGCTTTAAACTGCTTGTGGTTTTGCCTTGGTTCTTTCGGGGTAGCTGGGGAAAACCTTCCGGAACCTCCATTAGCTCCTCTCAGGTCTAGCGAGAGGTTACGGCCTGGTTTTGGAGATTTTCTAGCTTCACAGGGACTGGCAATTGTCTCGACAAAGGCCTCCACCTCTTTCAAATTCTAAAAGGTGTTAGATGATTCATCCTTGTGGAGGATGATCAACGTCACTGGGTATTTTAGCTGGAAGCAAATGTTTTTAAATTGACATTTTTAGTGATACCATTTTTTTTTTCTATACAGCTTCTTATCACTTTTAAAAAAAAATTGTAATTTATTTTAGATTTTTAAATTGCGTGTGGAGATAACAAATGTATACTTTGTTTATTTTAATGTATGTATGTTCCTGCAGTACACCAGGTCGGCTGACAAACCATTTCCAGTGTTGTGCCTTTGTCAGCACAACCATCTCAAGTGAGGATTTATGTCAGTTCTCACCTGTTGAGGTTACTAACCTATATAACTACTATGATCAGGTAGCACCACTTTTCCTCCAATTCTCTAGGAATTGCCCCTCGTTTTATATATGCTGTCATGCCAGGCCAGCTAATAAGAGGCAGTACTCTCACTCTCCCATCCAGTGGCCACAGTCCACTGTCATAGCTAAAGCAATGGTATGTGGGGGAAAAATAACCATCAACTATTACCGCCTCTCCATTTCATCCTTCATATACAGATTACTAGCTTTACTCATTTTGTAGTGTATTTTTAAATTGTTAAACTCTTACTCTCTTTAAAAACAGCGCAAAAACGTGTGCTCATTTATCATGAATAATGATCCCTTTAAATGAGCCAATCTAGAATGTGAAATAACCCACAATTGGCTATATACAAACCAATGCGTCGTTTTGTGACCCATTTAAGATGGGATAAATAGACACGTGGTAATTTGGGATCGTACTTTACGTAAGTCTGCCTGGTTATAATAAATATAAAAGAGGACCTCAAGTTGTTTGTAAGATTATTTAAATAAATATTTTCCCCACAAAAAATAGCTTGAGCTCCACCCTATGTTTACTAACCAGCTAAGGTATAGCAGACAGCTGGGGGCCGGTATTATCAGGCTGGGAAGGTCCATTGTTATTTGGCACCTGTCAGCCTAAAAAGAGCAGGCCACAGGCGCCACAGAAGTGGCACATCCATTAGATTCTGGTGCTTTTCTCGCCTCTTACTGAATGCCCTGGTGCAGTGGCAATCAGGGCAATACTTTTGGGGTTGATGTCAGCAGTGAATTAACAGCTGGCAACAAGTCCAAGGAGTAGAAATAATGTAGTCTAACCCCCCAATTAGCAAACTGGCAAATGTAAAAAAAAAAAAAAAAACATTATTCGCAGGAGAAAAATACATATGGTTTTATTCACATTAATTCACACTCCACCAATTTATTTAATAATAGAAAGAAAAAAAAAATCCTCGAAATTCCGATGGAATGTGGGGGGAGTCTTCACCAATTAGATTATCTTATTCACCAATTTATAAATTAAAAATAATTCCTATAGGTTCCAACATAATACAATAGAGTAATGTCCCACGACGCCCATCGATTTCTATGGAGCTTCGTTCTCAGAACAAAGGTCTATAGGTCACTGCCTGTCAGCGGCAACCAAGAATTTCTCATGAACAGCGACATCAGAGAGTTGCTGATGTCACCGTCCATGAGTAATTCCAGGTCTGCCGCTGAATAGCAGTGACCAATGGAAACTTGTTCTCAGAACGAAGCTCCATAGGAATCGATGAGCATTCATGAGACATTACGCCATTGTATTACATCGGAACTTCCAGGATTTATTAATTAATAAATTGGTGAACAAAGAGTGTGGGGGAATGTTTATTCACCCATTTGATTATGGTGGAAGAGAATTTTTTTTTTTTATTTCATAAATTGGTGAATGAGTGTGTATGGTTGGTGGTTTTTTGTTTGTTTTTTTTTTTCCTCTACACTTACAGGGTTAGTAATGGGGGTGCCTGATAGACGCCTATCGATTACTAACACCTGGGCTTGATGCCAGTTGTCAATCCACAGCTAACATCAATCCCAGAAGTCTTACCCCAATTGCCATCGCACCAGAGCAATGGAGAAGAGCTGGGCAAAGAAACATAATTGGTGTATCTAACGGATGTGCCACTTCTTGGGTAGCTGTAGGCTGCTATTTTTAGGTTGGGAAGGGCGAAACAAAGATGGGACTTCATAGCCTGATAATAACAACCCCCCAGCTGTCTGCTTCTGCGATGTGGGATCCCCTTTATTTTGATAATCAGCCAAGGTAAAGCTGATAATTGAGGGCTGCAGTTTACAGTTGTCTGGTTTACCTTGGCTGAATATAAAAAATAGGCAAGAGCCCCCCCCCCCTTTTTTTTTCTCCATTATTGTTCACAGCAGCGTACAGACATCTTCCGCACAAAATAAAGCTTGCTGACTGGTTGTACTGCACCCTCTCACTAAACTTTAAAAACAGTACCCGAACAAAACATGGACTTTTTTTTTTTTTTTTTAAGTCCATGTTTGAGTTTGAGATCGGGACACCTGGTGCTGGTGTCTAGTACGAAACCCAAACTTTACCATTCGGGTTCGATAATCCCTAGATGCAATGAATATAGCTGGTGTCACACACAGCGACGTCGCTGCTACGTCACCATTTTCTGTGACGTTGCAGCAACGTCCCGTCACTGTCGCTGTGTGTGACATCCAGCAACGACCTGGCCCCTGCTGTGAGGTCGCCGGTCGTTGCTGAATGTCCAGCTTCATTTTTTGGTCGTCACTCTCCTGCTGTGACACACACATCGCTGTGTGTGACAGCAAGAGAGCGACGAAATGAAGCGAGCAGGGAGCAGGAGCCGGCGTCTGGCAGCTGCGGTAAGCTGTAACCAGCGTAAACATCGGGTAACCAAGGGAAGGCCTTTCCCTGGTTATCCGATATTTACCTTCGTTACCAGCCTCCGCCGCTCTTGCTGCCAGTGCCGGCTCCTGCTCTGTGCACATGTAGCTGCAGTACACATCGGGTAATTAACCCGATGTGTACTGTAGCAAGGAGAGCAAGGAGCCAGCGCTAAGCAGTGTGCGCGGCTCCCTGCTCTCTGCACTGTGACATGTAGCTGCAGTACACATCGGGTTAATTAACCCGATGTGTACTGTATCTAGGAGAGCAAGGAGCCAGCGCTAAGCGCGGCTCCCTGCTCTCTGCACATGTAGCACAGCGACGTTATGATCGCTGCTTCTGCTGTGTTTGACAGCTAAGCAGCGATCATAACAGCGACTTACAAGGTCGCTGTTACGTCACAGAAAATGGTGACGTAACAGCGACGTCGTTGTCGCTGTCGCTTAGTGTGAACCCAGCTTAAGTTCAGCAAAAAAAAAAAGATCATTAATACAATTGTTCTGTGCGCTTAGCATATAGTTCTGAGCAGTACATCTCCTGTTTACACAGGACGATGTGCAGCCCAGAACAATGAATTTAATCTTACAAATCTTCACATCCATTAATTGAGTATCTTGCTCGTTTCTCAGGTGATTGTTGGCCTGTTTAGACAAGTAGATACTCAGGTAAGAGAAAATTTAGTTATACAAGAGGGATAAGTGACTTTGCATTAAGGCCCCGTCACACTAAGCAACATCGCTAGGAACATCGCTGCTAACGAACAACTTTTGTGGCGTTGCTAGCGATGTTGCTGTGTGTGACATCCAGCAACAACCTGGCCCCTGCTGTGAGGTCGTTGGTTGTTGCTGAATGTCCTGGACCATTTTTTAGTTGTTGCTGTCCCGCTGTGAAGCACAGATCGCTGTGTGTGACAGCGAAACAGCAACAACTAAATGTGCAGGCAGTAGGAGCCGGCTTCTGCGGAGGCTGGTAACCAATGTAAACATCGGGTAACCAAGAAGCCCTGTCCTTGGTTACCCGATATTTACCTTTGTTACCAGCCTCAGCCGCTCTCACTGTCAGTGCCGGCTCCTGCTCTGTGCACATGTAGCTGCAGGACACATCGGGTTAATTAACCCGATGTGTGCTGTAGCTAGGAGAGCAAGGAGCCAGCGCTAAGCAGTGTGCGCTGCTCCCTGCTCTGTGCACATGTAGCTGCAGCACACATCGGGTAATTAACCCGATGTATTACCCGATGTGTGCTGTAACTAGGAGAGCAGGGAGCCAGCGCTCAGTGTGCACTGCTCCCTGCTCTCTGCACGTGTGGCTGGTCACTGGTTGCTGGTGAGCTCACCAGCAACTCGTGTAGCGACGCTCCAGCGATCCCTGCCAGGTCAGGTTGCTGGTGGGATCGCTGGAGCGTCGCAGTGTGACATCTCACCAGCAACCTCCTAGCAACTTACCAGCGATCCCTATCGTTGTTGGGATCGCTGGTAAGTTGCTTAGTGTGACTGGACCTTTAGGCTACATTCACACATTCAACATTATACATCAGTATTTGTAAGGCAGAACAGGAGTGGAAAAATCAGAGAAAAAGTATAATCGAAACACGGGCACCACTTCTGCATTTTTCAGCCACTCCTGGTATTGGTTTACAAATATTGGAGGTAAAAAAAAAAACAAAAACCCTCACCAAATACTGAATGGCGAGCGTGAACTTTTAAGGTCAAATTGGTCCCTCTGTCTCTAGTGCATGATGCCTGAAGTAGTTACACGAAGCCAAGGGGAAGGTTTTCACTTACCCCCTCCTGCCTTATGCTTTGATCCTGTATGTTTTATATATGTAATGCCTATTACCAATGCTGCAAGTAATTAAGCTCACATGACTGTATTTTATTGTATTTTTACTGTTTTTAAAAGGTGTTAGAGTCTATATGAAATAGGATCCTACCACCCCCTCATTAGACTTTGACCATGCATTGCCTCCTTTTTCATGTGTTTATAACTCTTTAGATTTATTATTTTAGCAGCACTTTTAGATTTCCAGATTTTTGTTTTATTATTCCTACATAGTCAGACCAGACGGCTGTCAAACAACCTAGATTTTGATGACAGCAGCAGGTGAGATTTCACAATACACGCTGCACATCTATGCAATGCAATTATCCTACCCTACAAGTACTACTCCTATCACATCACCTCTTATAAGGGAACCTGTCATCAGAAATTTCGCCTAAAACCTAACAGATTCCCCCTCTGCAGCTCCTGGGCTGCATTCTATAAAGGTCCCTGTTATGATTGTGCCCACTTTCTGACCGAAAAAAAGTGTTTATAAAGTTGTACCTTTTTGGCTTCTGATTCTGTAAATCCGTCACGGGGGCGGGCTGCCTGATGGCCGTTATTCTGCCCCCTGGTTCTGTATGCCGCCCCCATCGCTGATTTCAATACTTCTGGACGCCGCCCACTGCTCCATAGGATAGTGTAGACATCTCGACTACTAAGTTTTAAGGCCACGTCTCACTAAGCGACATCGCTAGCGACATTGCTGCCGATTCACGGTTTTTGTGTTTTGTGACGCAAAAGCGATCCTGCTAGCGATGTCGCTGTGTGTGACATTCAGCAACGATCTGGCCACTGCTGTGAGGTCGCCGGTCGTTGCTGAATGTCCTAGACCATTTTTTGGTAGTTGCTCTCCCGCTGTGAAGCACACATCGCTGTGTTTGACAGCAAGAGAGCAACGATCTGAATGTGCAGGGAGCCGGCTTCTGCGGGCGCTGGTAACCAAAGTACACATCGGGTAACCAAGCAAAGCGCTTTGCTTGGTTACCCGATATTTACATTGGTTACCAGCGTCCGCAGCTTCTAGAAGCCGGCTCCCTGCACACGTAGCCAAGGTACACATCGGGTAACTATAAGTAAAGCGCTTTGCTTAGTAACCCGATGTGTACTATGGTTACCAAGCACAGCGTCGTTACACGGGTCGCTGGTGGCTGATCTCTGAACGCTGTGGAGATCTGCCTGATTGAGAGCTCACCAGCGACCATGTAGCGACGCTTCAGCGATCCCTGCCAGGTCAGATCGCTGGTGGGATCGCTGGAGCGTTGCTAAGTGTGACGGTACCTTTATACCTGTCCTGTGTGGCTTGATTGATGTCCCTAACCATGCGGTGTGACCAAGCCTCTTGTCCTGGGGACTTTAATGATGTTGTAGTGTGGTCAGCCACTATGGGCAGGAAAGATAATTACTTACCGGTAATTTTATTTTCCAGAATCATAACAGCACCATACATAGAGCGTGTCCGGTCCCCAGAATAGGAAACCTACAGAATAAAAAAGGCAAAACCTCTCCGTAAGCCTCAATGTGTTTACAGAGCACAATAGGTAGCCATAAACATTCATACCTGAACCTAAGACTAGAGCTATTTTTTTTATACACCCAGTGAATATGGAGAAGATATTCCACCACCTGAAATGTAAGGGGGAAATGAGCATAGTGTGCTCATGGTTTGGGATAATCCAGTTACTGGTAAGTAATTATCTTTTCCCCACGCCCTGACAACACCATACAGAGAGATTAAAATAGCAAAAATCCATAGGGGAGGACCATCCGCTTAAAGAACCCTTCTTACAAAAGGAGAGGTAAGAGCATGCCAGATCCAACCTGCAGTGTTTAATGAAGGTAGTGGGAGACGAGTGACCAGACTGCAGCTTGCAGCTTTGCAGATTTGATCAACGGAAGCATTAGCTCTTTCTGCCCAGGAGGTAGCCATGACTCTTGGAGAAGGAGCCTTAATATTCTGGAGGAATCTGACCCAAGAGAGTAAGCCAAGGTTATGGACTTTCTGACCCATTTAGCTATGGTGGATTTAGTAGCCTCCTTACAATTCAGACCCCGAAACAATACAAACGTGGATAAAGACTTTTGCCAGGGGCCCGTGTCTTTGAGGTATTTAATCAGGCACCTCCTGATAAAGGAATTAAGCACTGCCTCTCCCTGAGATTAAATATTCTCACAGGAAAAGGGAGGATCATTTCCTGGGATCTATGAAATCTGGAGATAACTTTTGGGAGCAAAACTGGGTCAAGCTTTAAAGATTTCTGTCTACCAGACAGGTTGTGAAGGGTGGATAAACTAAGATGGCCTGTAATTCACCCACACACTTACCAAAGGTTAAGGCCACTAAAAGGACAGTATTCAGAGTGAGTACCCTAATGTTGGTAGACAAAATTGCCTCAAAAGGGACCTCGCGTAAGGGCATTAAATGATAGATTCAGATCCCGGGGAGCTAATCTAGGACCACTTACTGGCCTAGAAGCACAGTGAGCTGTTTAAATCTATGCACCCAAAGGATGGGCAATGATCTTTCGGTCACACAAACACAGCCTCCAGGGCAGAAACATGAACCTTTATTGTACTGATGGAAAGGCCCTTCTGATGAAACTCCAATACTTGTAGTTGATTGTCTCCACCCAGAGAACTGTAGGAATTTACCCCAAACTTTAGCATTTTTTTAAAGAGGTAATTTTTTTTTCCTGCTTAAAAAGTCTCGGGAAAACCACCTGAATGATAACAATCCCCTTTCAAATTTTTCCAAGGAGCCAGATGTAGGTTGCAAACCTGAGGATGGAGGGCTGGGCCGTGTGACAGAAGATTGGGAATGTCGGACAGCATTCAAGGGTCTAAAACAGACAACTCTCAGCCAAGTAAATCATGCCCTTCTGGGCAAAAAAAAGGGCAATTACTATGACTCTTTTCTCCCAGATTTTGAACACAATTGCAATTGGAGTAAAGAGTGGAAAAGCATAGGCTAGGCGAAAGTACTACTTCTGCAGTAGGAAATCCACCACACTCGGGGATTCCCCTGGATTCAGAGAAATAAATTTGTTTCCATGAGACCCCACAAGCCACAAATCTGGCTGGAGGCCTCTTGATTCAAAGTTAATTCTGCTTGGTTGAGTGAATAATGACTTAGGTAGTCGGCTATGACATTTCTGACTCTTAAGTGATGGGGATGAAATATTTTTTTTTTCCTTTCCGCCAGCCAAAAGGTCATCTCTATCGGTTATTAGATTACCTGACCTGGTCCTCCCTTGACTTGCTTTTGTTCACTATGCAACCTAAAGCGGATAAGATAGCTATGACCTATTTGACTGCTTTTGGAGTTGTCCTTTGAATTTTGTATTAAGACATTACCCAAAAATACAGAACTATTAAACGGACCTTTTTCCTTATGAAAATTACATTTCTGCTACTATTTTGGTGAAATTCCTGGGTGCTACAGGAACACCAAACGGAAGACATTGGTATTACAGCTGAAGTAGGTCTTCTCTGATTTTTACTGCTACCCTGAGATATTGCTGCTTACCTGGGTGCATTGTGATGTGGTAATAAGCATCCTTTAGGTCTAATCAGTAACATGAAACAAAATGGGCATAATGGTTTTACTGTAGGTTTACGGAATTTCCATTTTGAATTTTGTGGCTGGCAGTGAGGCCCACTGATATGAAAAGAACTTTAGCCTTCCCCCAACCCAAGCTGGGTGTGATGATTGTTTGCATCTTCCCTTAATGCAGTTAGGCTTCCTGAACAATGTTTTGGTCATTATCCTTTCTTTTTCCACAAATACATCCTTCCAGCTTTCTTCTCTCTGGATTCTCCCAGAACGCCAAAAGGATTCTTTGCATTTAGAAAAAAAGGAAGAAAAATAGCTTCAGATAAGAAAAGGTTTCTCCAAGATTCCATACAAAGCAGAGCTAGAACAAATAAACATCAATTTTAGCGGATTTTTCCCAAACCTCATACAAATTTTCTTGAAACAGGTATTTCTTCTTAAGTGTGTTAGGAGCAGAGACCTTCCTTATGGGTTTTTATATCCCTTCTTAAATTAAAGTAAACTCTTATGAAAGTAATTACTCAATGTCTACGCCTCTCTAACCCACTAAAAAAAAAAAAAAAAAAAGTCCTGAAGAGACATGGGTTATCTTGGAAATTCAACTCCCATGGAAGATCTGATCTCTTTAAGCAATTTTCCCGTATCTTCAACAGGGAAGCATGGATGCTCATATTTATCATCATCAGAAGATGATATAGAAGAATGATCAACTATTTCCCCGGTATCCTTTACTTCTTCATCAGAAATAGTCAGATGGAACATAACGTTTACTTCAGGAGGAAGAAGGAACATTGGTTTGACGTTTTTTTCCTTCTGACTACTCAATTTAGTCTTCAAATTATCGATTCTATCTCCTAAAACAGGGATGAGATTCTTCCACCACTATTTATCTATATAGGAGTGATAGAGCTCTTAAGTATACCAGTTGGGCAACTTTTCTCTATATAAGGCATATTCCTTGTACTTACTCTTTGAAAAAGCCTTCCTAATGAATATACCAATAACAATCAGCAAGCTTGACACCTACTCCTTTTTAGTACTCACCCCATCCTATATTTTGGAAACTACCATGCTAGAAGGTTTTGGCTTATTTGCAGTATCATCGCTAGGCATCACTAGATCATCCATTCTGCCACCATTTTCACCATAGCTGGAAAACCACTGCCAGCAGGAGGGAGTAACTGCAGATTATGCGATGTGGTGGGGCAAGAGTACTATCCATCGTGGGGGCACTAAGTCAGTTAGGGTTTCAGGGCTCACCAAGGTGACCCCAAATCACTCTTAATCCTGTCCAGTCTTCCAAACTCTAAAGCAGCCAGTTCGACTGTGTGCATGCGCTTCCAGAAACACCACCATTTGCAGAGCAAGCAAGCGTCGGCATACCACATCACATCCGGCTATAACTGCGGATTCTGGAAGGAGCCTGCCAGAAGCAGTATGGCATCCCTTCCCTATTCCAGCAATTGCCTGGAAAGACAGCAGACCACCACCTCCCAGGTAGCTGGGATTACAGGCACACATTACTGCAGACGGTGTGTCAACAGAACCCATCAACTACACCTCCTGGGGACGTCTGCTGCAACCCTAAATAAATTTCTAAAAGGTACAGTACATTAACTTTTCATCCCGCAGGAGTGTAGGTCTCCTCTCACAGGAACAATAAACAACACTGAGGGGTATGGAGAGGTTCAGACTTTTTATTTTGAAGGTTTCTTGTGGCAGATATCCTCTCTGTATGGTGCTATTAGGGTGTAGAGAAAAATCAATTTTGATAAATCTTCCCCAAGAAATCTGAATAAATCTGCTGGGTTATAGGAATGGATTCTACTAGAATTATTTGGCACTCTTGATCAGTAATTACTATAAAACCATCAACTGTGCTACTCACATATAGACTGATAGTTTGGGAACATTTCAACATTATTGCCTACAATTATTGTAGAAAATTCACCATGTAAGTGCAGCTGTAAGTAAAATTAAAACAATATGACAGACATTTATGGGCCATGAATACAAGAATCGCTCAGTATGTAAAATCACATATAACGACGTAGTACCCTCAACACATTAGAACTTTCTTCATACAAAAAAAAAAAAATAAAATAAAAATTAAATGAACTTTTGAAGGGCAAATAAAATGCAAGGAAAAAAAAAAGGCAAATGGTTCTTCAGTATGGCAGCTGATGCAGAGATGCCAGAATTTGCTTTCTTTCTTCGGCAGTGGGCATCGCAGGGCTCACACCATCTCCTCTTCTTTTCATCATAATCGTGTGCTGCAATAACAGATGTCAAATATTAATATTCCTACAATGTATAGCACGAGTATAGGTAGTCCGCCATCATCGAGCCTCAGGCCACACATTGACATACTGTGGTCAATATATTACCTTAGTATTTGTAAACCATAGACAAGAAGTGAATCTCTAATATACTTTAACTTTGTAAAACCAAAGCCTGGTTTAGGTTTTCAAATTCTGATGCAAAATAAAAAATAAAAAAAAAAAAAAAGTGTACAAAAAAAATCCCTAAACACCCATTTACAAAAGGTAAATGCTGAAAATTGACAATCAGTGCTCCTTCATCTGGCAATTGTATCATTCATTCAGGTCATTTCATGACTGTTGCTGGCGGCACATCCCAATGTGTGTCGGACAGTGTGTTCAGCCCACTAACTGAGCGCTGCATGAATTGTATATAAACAACAAAAATATTATCACAGCTCACCTAGACCTATATGTTTCCCAAATGGTGGACGGTTCCATGAATTGTATATAGTTGGTGTTTGTTTAGGAGCAGAAATCAGACCCTTTAAGTGGGCCTATACTGTACTTTCACCTGACTGTAATAAGGATGAATGTTAGGGTCCATATTACAGTCACAATACCTGCTGTTTTACTAAACCAAACATATCACCTAATGACCATATTGTTTAGACTGGAAATTTGGGTCCCATTGAATTCTGAACAAATTCTCCCACTACCCCAGAGTGCTGAATTGAGTTTTTTCTAAGTGGACTTAATGGTTCAGTAAGAAATTATCTTAGGTTTATTTCACATATGGAAGAAAAAAAAAGAAAAAGAAAAAAAAAAACACAACAATTCGACCATTATTTATTAGTGTCATGGGTCAGATTTTCATAAGTGTGTCAGTTTAGGCCACCAGTGAGAAGCTTTAAGAAATCTCACATAACAGTTTAAATTGGACAGCTTGATGATGCCGCTAGGATGCCATCAGTATGCGGTCCAAGTTTTTCATACACTTGTATTGACCCATGGCTATAAAAAAAAAAGATAAGCCACTTATTTTAAAAATAAATGGGCACATGTTCTATTAATGAAAACTAGGAATGAGACCAGGAAGCATGGATATCATAATAAGGCTTTACGGATGTATATTAGTTATATCCTGACTAGTAATGGGCAAACTCGCAGATAACCAGGACCTGCAGCTCTACCCGATTTAAAAAAAAAAAAAATCCAGTTCCAGTCTTGACCTGATCACAGATATTTGTTTGGATGCTGATGCCCATATAAGTCTATGGGGACAAAAATCTGGCGTGTAAAAAATGGTGGTAGAAGGGATAGTGGAATTGGAGCAGGCGCTTCATACTTCCAGTCTCACATGTGGCTGTACACTGCTCCTACTCTTTTCACTTCCGGGGCTGCTCATTATCGATAATCCATATTCCCTGCTTCCCCCACCCACCGGCAGTCCCCGCATCTGTGATTGGTTGCAGTCAGATGTGCCCCCATCCTGTGAGACAGCGTCTGACTGCAATCAATAACAGACCCTGTCTACGGCTCACTGTAAATTGAAATAAAAACAATTGGGTGGTTTTTGAATTTTATTTCAAATAAAGGATTTTTTCGGTGTTTGTGATTATTTTTTTTCACTTACAAATTAGTAATTGGTGTCGTCTCATAGACTTCCATTACTAATCTGTGAATAACCCCTTATTACCCCGATTACCACCGTACCAGGCAATTGGGAAGAGCCGAGTAAAGTTCCAGGAATGTCCCATCTAATGGTTACAGCAATCTTAGCAATGCAGGCTGCCATTTTTTTGTTTTAGGTTGGGGGTTGGGGGCCAATAAGCATGTGTCTCCCCAGCGTGAGAATACCAGCCCCCAGCTGTCGGACTTTATAATGGCTGGGTATCAAAACTGAGCGGACTGCACTCATTTTTTAAAATTTATTTAAATAATTAAAAAAAGCCGCATGTGGTTCCTCTTATTTTGATACAAAGCCAAAATAAGTGCGCGGCTGGGGCCTGCAGCCTGTAACCATATGCTTTATCTGTGCTGGGTATCATAATATGGGGGGACCCTACGCCAATTTTTTATTTATTTATTTTAATGAAGTTACTTTTACACCGGCAGACAAGGTCTGTGATTGGTTGTAGTCAGATGCGCCCCCAGCCGGTGTGACGGCATCTGACTGCAACCAAATATATACGCCACTGCTGGTGGGCGGGGAAAGCAGTGCATATGGATTAGCAATAATGAGTGGCCCTGGAAGAACAATGAGCAGCCTGGAAGCAGTTACAGCTGCACCGGAGTCTCAGTAAGTATGAAGCACTTTTTATTTTCTTTATTTTTTTTATATTTCCCGAGAGCCGGACCCGGATCATTAGCCAGAATTCCTTGAGAATTCTGGGCGTGGGTTCGGCACTCAGGTATGTTTGATACCACGCAGATCCAGACTGTTACAGTCCAGGAATACCCATCACTAATCCTGGCACAATGGACAAAGTGAGTGAATTTAGAAATTGAGGGAAAAAAAAAAAAAAAAATAATATTAAATTATTAATAATAATTGGCACATTTTCAATATGAAGCTCTGAAAAAGAACATTGGAGTGTAACACCTAACCAGGCCACTGACTGTAGAGAGTCACTTTCTGAAAAAATGATTAATTATCCTGATTCGTAAAAACTGTAAAAGCGGAAAAAAAAAAAGTTTTTTTTTTTGTTGGTTGCATCAATTCCACAAAAAATGCTGTGACAAAACATCAAAATGTTATATCAATTCCAAAATGTTAATAAAAACATTGTTTCGCCCCACAAAGAAAATAAACTCTTATTAGGCTCAGTCAGCTATTAAAAAAAAAAAAAAAAAAAAAAAAAAAAAGTTACAAGTCTCAAAAATTGCGACAATCCCAAAAAAATTTTTTCACCACTGAAAATAAATAAAAAGCAAACCAAACCTGGACAAGTTTAGAATCACTGTAATCATACTGATGGAGGACATTCATATCACCATGTCATTTTTACCACACAATGTAAGGCTGAGAATACAGAAATAGCATTTCAGGAGTATAGAATTGTCACTAGGAAATGTAAAAGAAATCAAGCAAGCAAAATTAGCTACTGAAACAAAAGTCGCCAAAGACATTAAAATAAACCCCAATATTTTTTTTTTATAAATACATCAATGTCAAAAAAAAAAAAAAAAAGTTATAGCTCTTGAAGGGAGGGGAGGAAAAAAGAAAAAAAATTGAAACTAGCCATGTCGTGATGGGCTTGAAGTCAAAACCCCCCCCCATCAAGGGTTACGCTGGAATCCTGCTTTTGGAGTGCTACTGACAGAAGCCCCAAAGAAGCATGTACGAAACCTGTATCAAAAATGCAATGTGGAGACAGACGAGCACTACAAAAATGGTCATGTCTTTTTAATTTAGCACAAAAAAAAAAAAAAACAAAAAAAAAGAGAGAAACCTCAAACCCCCAACAAGCATATATTGTATTCATATAGGATTTTTTTGTTTTTGTAAACCTAAAGAACGTTTTATAGTGACATACGTACGTACACACAAACACACGTTTTGTTATTCACGTTTTGGGGAAAAAAAAAAAGAAGGCGGCAAATATAACAAATTTCACAAAGCTCCAAAAATGGCCCGGAAAAAAAAAAACAAAAAAAAGTGTTGGCACAACCTTTGGAAGACATAACTGCAATCAATCACTTCCAATAACCACCAACAAGCTTCTTACATCTATCAACTGGACTACTGAGCTTTTGCAAACTGTTTGAAGGGCTCTCATATTTGAAGGGTGCCTTCTCTCAAGAGCAATTTCAAGATCTTTACACGGGTGTTCAATAGGATTTAGATCAAGACTCATTGCTGGCCAACTTTTTATCAATTTTGCTCTGCCATCCACTGCCAGGGAGATTAACTTCACTGCCAAGGGATTATGTTGTGCACCATGGAAAAAAACATCAAGATCTCTGGAAGTGGACTTGTAGCCTTAAATTGTTAATACATTTGGGTCCTCAAGTCCTAAGACTGTTCTCTTC
Source organism: Anomaloglossus baeobatrachus (assembly GCF_048569485.1). Taxonomy (NCBI): domain Eukaryota; kingdom Metazoa; phylum Chordata; class Amphibia; order Anura; family Aromobatidae; genus Anomaloglossus; species Anomaloglossus baeobatrachus. The sequence continues at coordinate 134,215,095 of NC_134358.1, forward strand.
TCCTCTTTCTGTTCTCCATGCTTAGTGTTGTACACACTGACATGGAATGATTGAGTCAACTTCTCCACTTTTTATCTGGTCTCAGGTGTGATTTTCATAGTGCCCACACCTGTTACTTAACACAGGTGAGTTTGAACGAGCATCACATGCTTCAAATAAAGTTGTTTACCCACATTTTGGAAAGGTGCCAACAAATTTGTCCAGTCCATTTCTGGTGGTTTTGTGTGAAATGTCTACTTTGCCTTTTTTTCTTACTTTCAAGAGTGCCAACACTTTCGGCCATGACTGTATGTATGTATGTATGTATGTATGTATGTATGTATACATACACTCAAAACAAAACTTTTACACTTGCCCCTCCCAAAAAAAAATAAATTTTATAATTTTTATTAATATCATGTTAAATTATAAACTTTGAAAGAAATATTCTATATTACCTTTAAAAGATCTGAACTTACCCAAAACTTTCTGCACTGTCTATATCGGTGAAAATACAAAACACACATTTCTCTCTGGTAGTTGTTCTGATCCATGCACTTTGATGAAGCATTGCTTTCCTTTCGGAGAAATTAAAAATTATTTTGTTATCCACATTCATAGGTCTTTATTTTTCCATCATTAGTGCTTTAAATACAGAAAAAATCCTTTAAAAACACACCGATCAGATGAGTGCGATCAAACAGTAAAGAGTATTCCAGGTCAACTCACTTCTGCATCGAAATGTGAGTGTTCCCATTTATGTCACATCCAGTTATACGCACCGAGTTGTGTGTGAGACCGGCTGGTATCACGTACGTTCATCAACCTGAGACAAATACCTGACATACAGTGCCTTGCACAAGTATTTGGCTCCCTTAAATGTATCCTTTTCCCACATTTCAGGCTTTAAAACAAAGATAAAATTAATGTTATGGTGAAGAATCAACAAACAATCAAATCAGATGGGACAATTGTGAAGTTGAACGAAATATATTGCTTATTTTAAACTTTTAAAGTTTTTTTAAAAAATAAATAACTGAAAAGTGGGGCGTGCAATATTATTCATCCTCTTTAAGATAATACTTTGTAGCGCCACCTTTTGCTGCGATTACAGCTGCAAGTCGCTTGGGGTATGTGTCTATCAGTTTTGCACATTGAGAGACTGAAATTCTTGCCCATTCTTCCTTTGCAAATAGCTGGAGCTGACTGAGGCTGGATGGAGAGCGTTTGAACAGCAGTTTTCAGCTCTCTCCACGGATTCTCGATTGGATTCAGGTCTGGACTGACTTGGCCATTCTAATACCTGGATACGTTTATTTGTGAACCATTCCATTGTAGATTTCGCTTTATGTTTGGGATCATTGTCTTGTTGGAAGACAAATCTCCATCCCAGTCTCAGGTCTTTTGCAGACTCCAACAGGTTTTCCTCAAGAATGGTCGTGTTTGGCTCCATCCATCTTCCCATCGATTTTAACCATCTTCCCTGTCCCTGCTGGAGAAAAGCAGGCCCAAACCATGATGCTGCCACCACGTTTGACAGTGGGGATGGTGTGTTTAGGGTGATGAGCTGTGTTGCTTTTACGCCAAACATATCATTTGGCATTGTGCCCAAATAGTTCGATTTTTTTTGGTTTCATCTGACCAGAGCACCTTCTTCCACATGTTTGGTGTGTCTCCCAGGTGCCTTGTGGAAAACTTTAAACAACATTTTTTATAGATATCTTTGAGAAATGGCTGTCTCCTTGCCACTCTTCCATAAAGGCCAGATTTGTGCAGTGTATGACTGATTGTGGTCCTACGGACAGACTCTACCATTTCATCCGGAGATCTCTGCAGTTCATCCAGAATGATCATGGGCCTCTTGGCTGCATATCTGATCAGTCTTCTCCTTGCTTGAGATGAAACTTTGGATAGACGGCCAGGTCTTGGTAGATTTGCAGTGGTAGGATACTCCTTCCATTTCAATATGATCGCTTGCACAGTGCTCCTTGGGATGTTTAAAGTTTTGGAAATCTTTTTGTAACCAAATCTGGCTTTAAACTTCTCCACAACAGTATCACAGACCTGCCTGTTGTGTTCCTTGGTCTTCATGATGCTATCTGCACTTTAAAGAACACAGACTATCACAGAGCAGGTGCATTTTTACGAGACTTGATTACACACAGGTGGCTTATATTTATCATCAGTCATTTCGGACAACACTGGATCATTCAGAGATCCTCAATGAACTTCTGGAGTGAGTTTGCTGCACTTAAAGTAAAGGGGACGAAAAATATTGCACGCCCTACTTTTCAGTTATTTTTTAAAAAAGTTTAAAATAAGCAATATATTTCATTCAACATCACAATTGTGTCCCACTTCTTGTTGATTCTTCACCATAACATTAAATTTTTAGCTTTATGTTTGAAGCCTGAAATGTGGGTAAAAGTTGAAAAATTCAAGGGAGCCTAATACTTTCGCAAGGCACTGTATATAGTAGACGTGTCATCAATGGCTCCGCTCGCCTGTCGATGTGGAAGTGAGGGAATCCGAAAGTAATACTCCAAGGTGAACAGAAAAATAACTATTAGAGTTCAAAACGTGAATATTCTCATTGTTGGAGGAATATACGTAGACGACTATTTACTACCTCGTGAGTCACAACATAAACATTTTAATACAAAGATCTCAACAAACCTCCAAACATGGATTGATATCAGCAGCTCTCACGTTTCGTTGTGAAGACATCTTGTTCAAGAACTATAACAAAGTAAATAAAAAAAACCCCTCAAATTTCAAATCACATCAGTACTTATAAAAAGTGCCACAAAATTACCCGGCCCCATAAAAAAAAAAAAAACCCTATCAAAAGATTAAGGATACAAAATTATGCAAATATGAGAAACTCCCACACATTTCACTCAGAGAGGGTATGTGCGCACGTTGCTTTTTACCTGCTTTTTACCTGCTTTTTTGCTGCTTTTTCTTCTGCGCTGTTTAATGCCAAAATGGATGTGTTCTTCTATTCAAGCAAAGTCTATGGGAATTTGGGTTTCTTGTTCACACTATGTTGTTCAAAATGCTGCCTTTTTGTGGCAGAACTTTGGTCAAAAACTCAGCTTTTCAAAGAAGCAACATGTCAATTGTTTTTGCCATTTGGGTTTTGCACTGCAAAGCTGAGTTTTTGACCAAAGTTCTGCCACAAAAAGGCAGCATTTTGAACAACATAGTGTGAACAAGAAACCCAAATTCCCATAGACTTTGCTTGAATAGAAGAACACATCCATTTTGGCATTAAACAGCGCAGAAGAAAAAGCAGCAAAAAAGCAGGTAAAAAGCAGGTAAAAAGCAACGTGCGCACATACCCTAAGCGTAGCTGACACATTGGACTTTGAAAATCGGCAAGAATAAAAATGAATCTCTATTTCTAATGTTGCTAAAGATATGGAGCAGTAGGCCTGGATGACAACTCCTCCTGCCGTCCTGTAGCCGCTACCTCTGTCAGAGGTTCTTTTTCTTTAGTGAGCTGATTATTTATCAATATACGATGACTTGGGCCGACAAACAGCTGCCAGAAGACTTTTATTTTCTAGTAACGTCTCTCTCAATTTCATTGAAGCAACAATGCAATCTGATTAAACCTCCTCTTTGGGACAGGCAAAACAGCAAGTTCCTCCACTCTTATGAAAATGCCAGGAGTTAAATCCACAGCTTGTAATTTTTTAGCCACTGTAAAAGGGTGATGAAGCAATTCCTTCAATTTAGCCACCTGTGTCCATTGACTTTCATTTACTGTTACCTGAGGGTTGGCCATGTCTACAAGAAAGGGTTTCAGCACAACAATCGCTCAATCATTAAATAAGTGGTGCCCAACCGAGTGGCTAGATGGACAATTGCCCCTTTTCCAGCATGTCTCCAAGATGGAATGAATGTTAGGGATTCTGGCAGCAATAATCAGTTTACTCACCTTCCCAATCAGAGTTCCAGCCCGTCTCACTTGTAGACTATCTTATTGCTGGCTGCAGCATGTGCACAACACAGCGCATGTGCTGAATAAGAGAGATTAAAAGCACCTTCAACAAGATCATATCATTCTAAAGTATCATTTTGCTGTTCTTCTGTAGTAATATCTGTTTGTTTAACAGGTACAGGACTGTGGCTTCATCTCAACATACTGAATCTGCAGTTTTCTTCTAGCTTGTGCCTCTGGAAATCTGCACCCCGTAAGTTAAGTGGGCACTCCTCACTACAACAATGCCAAACATGAAGACGCTAACTGTGGTTTTGGCACATTGTAAGGCATTTGGATTTGGGAGTGTAGATTTTGCTGGATTTCTTTTTTGGGGGAGCCATATCGTTTTTCCAGAACCTTTGTGTTACCAGTAATGTGGAAGAATTCAGAAATATTCCGTTAAAAGACCTGAGTGAGGACGTGTGTGTTTGTGGGTTGAGTCGAATGCCATTTGTGTCAAGTTGGGTACAGAACATTTTGGATCAATTCACATTTATCCTGTGCTCTATGCTGACCACTTACATCGGAGTTTCCATCTACATCTCCGGAATTCTTGATTCCTGTGAAACCCCCAATGGATTAATTTACTAATGAGGCAGCAGAGTTACTCCAGACTCCTTTTGGTTTATGTTCAGCTATGTCCATCTTTTCAAAGATGACCAAATCTTTTGACGATCGCACTTTTGTGCATGCGTAAGAAGATGGACACCGCCGCACCACAGGCCAGATGGTAGTTCAACGTGTCCCCCTCTGTCTCATTACAGTGAGTTTTCCATTGGGAATTATGTCCGAACCACTTTAGTTCAGAGATTAACATGTAGACCCCATGTAAGAACTCAGCATAGAGCACAGGATAAATATGAGCCCCGCCATACTGCAATCTTTGGAAGACAGAATGAACAAATCAACAGCAATTAAAGAATTGGCTTTACTTTTTTACGCCGTTCATTGTGGTGTATAAATGATTAGATGTCTTTATTCCTCTGGTCTGTATAATTACAGTGATATCAAGTTGATAGAGTTTTTTCTGTTATTTTGTTTTTAGGATTGACTGCTATTACACTAAAAAAAAAAAAAATTGTTGTTTTTTTTTTTCCAAAATAAAGGTTTGTGCGTCACTGAATTTTGAAGGCTATAGTTTGGGGTTTTTTTGTTTTCTACCACCAAAATCATGAGGTCTTTATTTTTTTTGTGGGATGAGTTGGAGTTTTTATTGGTACTATTTGGGGCCACAATATTTTTTGATTGCTCTCTATTCTCCTTTTTGTGAGGCAAAAACAGCAATTCAGGAATAGTTTAGGTTTTTTTTACGCTGTTCGCCATGCCGTGAGACGATAACACATTTTATTCTTCAGGTCATTACAGTTACAGTAATACTATATATGTTTTTCTTTGTTGACACTTTTACACCATTAAAACAAATTTTAAAGAAAAAAAATAAATGTTTTTGCATTGCTGTATTCTGAGAGCTATAACTTTTTTTTCCTGATGGAGCTGTGTGTGGCAGCTTGTTTTTTTGCGGGACAAGATGGTGTTTTCAGCGATACAATTTATTTATATTTGACCTTTTGATTGGGTTTAATGCTACTTTTTTGTCAGCTCTATGATGAAACGAGTTTTTGCTACTTTTTTTTTTTACATAATTTTATTGGATTTTGTTTTCTTTATTTTCAGATTTTTTTTTATAACTGTAGTCTTTATTGAATTATATAATGTTCAACAGATTATATCCATTAACATAACCCAAACGCAATCATAGACTAATAAAAAAGTATATCAATGCAAGAAGAAAATATTGAAGCTTATCCATAAAACTTTAGACCCTCTAACAGCTTAATTTTTTTTACTTTGTCCCTTTATGGAACACTACCTTTCAGTGGTCTTTCACTTCAGAATGCAATCAATGCTGCTCTTGGCTGCAATATCGAGTAACAGGTGACTTCTTTTTAATCGAGTAGCACTCCAGTATTATTTTTTTTTTTTTTTATTACCCCACTGGAGCAGTGAGTTAAATCTAAGCCTCCTGTCCTATACTCACCTGCCACCATCTTTCATTGTTTTACAGCATTGCTCTGGTTGGTATGCAGCAATTTGTGACCTGCCAGCAGCTCCAGCATTTCATGGAGTGCATCGGAGGTCACAGTTCAGTAACAGTCTATGACAGCCTCGTTCTCACTTCCATAGAGACGTATTGAGAGTTTGTGACGCAAGTTCTGACTTCCGGCAAGTGAGAAGATATGGGCACAAAAAAGAAAAAAAAATGAAAATGCCAGAGGGTGAGTATATGACAGGGAACTTGTATTGTTTCTTCAGCCCTGGAGTAGTGCTGTAAATATAACATTGGAGTGGTGCTTTAAGTCAATTTCCTAAATACCACAGGAGCTGCCTGAACAGCGATACCTTCCATACATTGGCTTCCTGATCATGGGCATTTAGAGAGATACAAGAGTTAATGGTTTAGTCTTAAAATCAATGGTTGCCCGCAAGACCATTTAGGACATATGGACATCATTAAGGGGTAAAGAGATCAGTGGGATTCTCCTCTATGACAAAGGCAGAATTAAAGTTCAAAGGGAAAAAAAATTACGGTGCTGGGTCGCGCTGCTAAAGGAGGAGATGATGGTTATTTTAGATGCTGAAATCATTTATTATTCTGAAGCCACAACGCGTTTCAGGGGCATGTCCTCCCCCCTTCTTCAGGTTGCAATAAAATGAACTTTATATATGGACATATATAGATAGAGATTCAAATCAATAAATAAAACTTCACCCCAAATTCCCAGATAATTGATAATTAACCCCCAATTGACCAAAGGGGAACAGTGAATCTAAGGGAAAATAAAATTAAATAAAAAACATTAAATAGAATAAAATTTAGTAATATTAGACTAAATAAATAATTTATATATTCATTTATAAAATCGTTCATGAAATTAAATATATATACTGAAAATACACAGGAATATGACCAAGAATATATAAACCCCAACTGTAATTTTAACCAGGGCTGTGGAGTCGGAGTCGGAGTCGTGGAGTCGGAGCTCATTTTGGTGGAGTCGGAGTCGGAGTCGGTATAAAATGCACAGACTCCGACTCCTAAAATATATAATAAATTGGGGACAGGAGTGCAATGCAGAATGTGCTGAATATTTTACTAAATAATAACATTTAGTATAATGCTTATATTTAAGTGAAAAATTTATTGTAGTACAATGTGAACATCAGACATTTAATTGTTTTTATGATACAATAATCAAGATATTTGGATAGAACATAAAATATTTATTGGAATACAACTTTAGAACACAAAAAACTAATAAATTGTAAATATGTAAAATATATATATATATATATATATATATATATATACAGTGTATATACACACACACAAGATATATATGTAATCTACTGTATATTACATAGTGTATTACATATTTACAATTTATTACAGTTTTTTGTGTTCTAAAGTTGTATTCCAATAAATATATTTTATGTTCTATCCAAATATCTTGATTATTGTATCATAAAAATTATTAAATGTCTGATGTTCACATACACATATTCATGTACTACAATAAATTTTTCACCTAACTATAAGCAATATATGTAGGAGTCGGAGTCGGAGCCGGAGTCGGAGTCGGAGCCGGAGTCGGTGCAAGAGAATTTGAGGAGTCGGAGTCGGAGTCTGAGTCGAAGGTTTGGCTTACCGACTCCACAGCCCTGATTTTAACCCCTAAATACCCTTCAGTTCAACAAAAGAGAAGAGGAGCATAGACATAATCCAATTATAAATATAAAAAATTGGAGAGGACTAAATTAAAATTCTTAAACTTGAAAGTAACCCGAACATCTTCTGGGCTCTGAAACCAATGGTAAGGGCTTGAATATAAATTTTAATTTATTTTTATACAGCCCAAGAAGACTATTTTGTCCCCTGTCTTTTCTTATAGAATTGAATAGGCATTATTAAAAACCTGGAGCCTCATTTGATCAGTCATAATATTTAGTCCCTCTGGATGGAGTGTACCCAGTTTAAAAATCCAAACGGATTCTTGTTCCACCAGTGTCCAGTACCTTTCTCTATCATCTACCGTTATTTACTCAATAATGACAGTTTTAAAAGGTGTCCCTATCTGTTTCGTGTTCAAATTAAAAATGCTAAAGATGGGCTATGAGTGATTGTGCCATGCCGAATAGGGACACCTTTAAAACATGTCCTTATTCGGCATGGCACAATCACTCATAGCCCATCTTATTTATTTAGTCCAATTTTACTACATTTTATTGTATTTAATGTTTTTTATTTAATTTTATTTTCCCTTAGATTCACTGTTCCCCCTTTGGTCAATTGGGGGTTAATTATCAATTATTTGGGAATTAATTAATTTGGGGTGAAGTTTTATCTATTGATTTGAATTGCCATTACTCTCCTCTCACATACACATATATACACAGTCATATGAAAAAGTTTGGGCACCCCTATTAATGTTAACCTTTTTTCTTTATAACAATTTGGGTTTTTGCAACAGCTATTTCAGTTTCATATATCTAATAACTGATGGACTGAGTAATATTTCTGGAATGAAATGAGGTTTATTGTACTAACAGAAAATGTGCAATCCGCATTTAAACAAAATTTGGCCGGTGCTAAAGTATGGGCACCCTTATCAATTTCTTGATTTGAACACTCCTAACTACTTTTTACTCACAAAAGCACTAAATTGGTTTTGTAACCTCATTGAGCTTTGAACTTCATAGGCAGGTGTATCCAATCATGAGAAAAGGTATTTAAGGTGGCCACTTGCAAAGTTGTTCTCCTATTTGAATCTCCTATGAAGAGTGGTATCATGGGCTCCTCAAAACAACTCTCAAATGATCTGAAAACAAAGATTATTCAACATAGTTGTTCAGGGAAGGATACAAAAAGTTGTCTCAGAGATTTAAACTGTCAGTTTCCACTGTGAGGAACATAGTAAGGAAATGGAAGAACACAGGTACAGTTCTTGTTAAGCCCAGAAGTGGCAGGGCAAGAAAAATATCAGAAAGACAGAGAAAAAGAATGGTGAGAACAGTCAAGGACAATCCACAGACCACCTCCAAAGACCTGCAGCATCATCTTGCTGCAGATGGTGTCAATGTGCATCGGTCAACAATACAGCGCATGTTGCACAAGGAGAAGCTGTATGGGAGAGTGATGCGAAAGAAGCCGTTTCTGCAAGCACGCCACAAACAGAGCCGACCTGAGGTATGCAAAAGCACATTTGGACAAGCCAGTTACATTTTGGAAGAAGGTCCTGTGGACTGATGAAACAAAGATTGAGTTGTTTGGTCATACAAAAAGGCGTTATGCATGGAGGCAAAAAAACACGACATTCCAAGAAAAGCACTTGCTACCCACAATAATATTTGGCGGAGGTTCCATCATGCTTTGGGGCTGTGTGGCCAATGCCGACACCGGGAATCTTGTTAATGTTGCGAGTCGCATGGATTCAACTCAGTATCAGCAGATTCTTGACAATAATGTGCAAGAATCAGTAACGAAGTTGAAGTTACGCAGGGGATGGATATTTCAGCAAGACAATGATCCAAAACACCGCACCAAATCTACTCATTCATTCATGCAGAGGAACAATGTCCTGGAATGGCCATCCCAGTCCCCAGACCTGAAGATCATTGAAAATCTGTGGGATGATTTAAAGCGTGCTGTCCATGCTCGGCAACCATCAAACTTAACTGAACTGGAATTGTTTTGTAAACAGGAATGGTTAAATATACCTTCATCCAGGAACTCATTAAAAGCTACAGGAAGCGACTAGAGGCTGGTATTTTTGCAAAAGGAGGATCTACAAAATATTAATGTCACTTTTATGTTCAGGTGCCCATACTTTTGCACCGGTCAAATTTTGTTTAAATGCGGATTTCACATTTTCTCTTAGTACAATAAACCTCATTTCAATCCAGAAATATTACTCAGTCCATCAATTATTAGATATATGAAACTGAAATAGCTGTTGCAAAAACCCAAATTATTATAAAGAAAAAAGGTTAACATTAATAGGGGTGCCCAAACTTTTTCATATGACTGTATATGTCCATATGTTAAGTTCATTTTATTGCTACCTGAGGAAGGGGGAGGACATGCCCCCAAAACGTGTTGTGCCTTTAGAATAATAAATGATTTCAGCATCTAAAATAACCATCATATCCTCCTTTAGCAGCGCGATCCAGCAACGTGATTTTTTTCCCCTTTGAACTTTAATTCTGTATCTCCATTTGGGGCTCACGGGGTTGCTGCAGCCAAAGTGGGAGTTACTGACCCCTTTGACATTCCACCATGGGATTGGCCTGACACCAACACCAACATCCAAGGTGATCTTCCGGTACCGGAGCAGGAGCTACAGTGTGGCGCTGGAACGCTGGATATACACGTACCCTTGGAAAGTGACAGCACGAGCGGCGGCACATGTGAGAGCCCTGCAGGGACGTCAGGACAGGATCATTGGCGGTGTGAACGTGGTGTTCAGAACCCTCCGGCAGCGTAATCTACGGTGTTGTACCTGGAGTACAACATCTTTAGGCAAGTGTATACATTACATCTTTTTATTATTAATAATTGTTTGCACACAGGAGCACCCTCTTTCCCCCTTTTTTCTATGACAAAGGCAGCTAGCTCTGTAAACACGTCGCTCACATATCACCTCTGATAACAGCGGATCATGGCAGGACTGCAGTTTTAAAGTTACACCTTTGGGGCCTTATTCAGACATTTATTTTTTATTTCTCTTACATGGAAATTAAAAAAAAAAAAAAAAAAAAAAAAAAAAAAAAAAAAAAAGACTATTTTCCTTTAGTAAACTAGATCAGACTTTCATCACTGTTAGTTCTGTATTTTTTTTTGGGTGGGGAGGGGGGGGGGCATTGTAAATGTGAAACATTTAAAAAGAATAAAAAAAAAAAATGAGAATAAATGTTCAGTGTTTCTGTACGCCTAAGATCTGGACAATAAGGGTCAGGACACACGGTGAGAAAAACGGAGAGTGGAATGCGATAAAAAACAAAAAATCACATTCCACACGTACCAATTTTACTCTATGGGGCCGCTTCCATGAGTGATTGTTTTCTCGATCCGATTAGGGCTGAGAAAGAAATCGCAGCATGCAGTGGGTGGAATCCAATTAGTTTTCACTTGCACCCATACAAATCTATGGGTGTGAGAGAAACATTGCACTGCACTCGCATTACACCAGAGTGCCGTCTGATATACAAAAAAGAAAATGGAAGAGCTAGGGAGATTAGTCCCTCCCTCTCATCGGCACCGAGCGCCCCCTCCTCCCCGGCTGTGCTGTAATCACATCAAAGTGGCATGACACTGCTTACACTCCTGCAGAGTAGGAGTGTCATTCGTTGCACTCGCAGTAATGCTTGTGTGGCCCCAGCCTAACTGTCCACCCTGTTGGCTGCCCCTATGCGGTATGATTGTGATGAGCGTGGCACGTACGCAGAGTCTGCACAGTATGTTTTTGATGTGCATGGTATGTATGCCGATCAGCAACAACATTACCAGCTGCCTAATATGTCCTACGTGTGTACAGTGAAATTTTTATCACAGCCAGATGTAGCTTTCGATGCTACACTAGCTCTTCTAGTATCAGAATGGATAAGCTCGCCTTCTCTCCCCAAGCACAAACCATGGTGCCCTGACTCACTGACTGATCTTCCTCTGACAATTTTTGGTAGCTACTAACCATTGTAAACCAGGACCACCTCACAAGAGGTGCTGTGACCCAATCTACCCACCACAATTTGGCCTTTGTCAAATTGGCTCAGATACTGGTCAGAGTGTGCTCTGTCTCTGCACATGCTGCTCTGTCTGGGTGTCCGTCTGCAGAAGGCGTATACGCCCAAAAATGGTGCAAGACAGAACACGCTGACTCAGTCTGCCCCTTTATAGTCAATGGCCCCATGGGTCCAAAACCCGTTTTGCTGGGGGTGTTCGGACAGAAGCTCCAACGGGACCACTGAACATAGGTAAAAAAAAAAAATGTAAAATTAGCCTTACACTTGCCAATTTTTCCTCTTTTTAACATAACAACCGTAAAGGGACAACTAAGCTCAGCTCTCTTCCGTATCATGAGCAGTCCTCGTGACTAGTGATGAGTGAACACTACCGTGCTCGGGTGCTTGGTACTAGTAAGGAGCAGTTGGATGATCAGATGGGCGTAACTTGAGTACCCAGGTATAATGGAAGTCAATGGGGAACACAGAGTGTCCAGAAAAATGATAGAGTTCCTCTTGACTTCCATTATACACGGGTATACAAATATCACCCGTCTAACTGCTCCTTTCGAATACAGAGCTCCCGAGCATGGTAATGTTCGCTCATCACTAACTGCGGCAAGTAGATATAGGCGAGCACCAAAATGCTCGGGTGCTAGACTCATGCAGGTTAGACGCTCTGAAAGGGCTCAACTCGAGTATATTGGAAGTCAATGATTGGCCAGTTCAGCTCTAGTCATTATGAGTACTGAGCACCCGAGCATGGTAGTGCTCGCTCATCACTAGTCATTACGAGTACAGAGCATCCGAGCAGGGTAGTGCTCGCCCATCACTAGTCACTAAGAGTACTGAGCACCCGAGCAGGGTAGTGCTCGCTCATCACTAGTCATTACGAGTACTGAGCACCCGAGCAGGGTAGTGCTCGCCCATCACTAGTCATTACGAGTACTGAGCACCCGAGCAGGGTAGTGCTCGCTCATCACTAGTCATTACGAGTACTGAGCACCCGAGCATGGTAGTGCTCGCTCATCACTAGTCATTACGAGTACTGAGCATCCGAGCAGGGTAGTGCTCGCTCATCACTAGTCATTACGAGTACTGAGCATCCGAGCAGGGTAGTGCTCACTCATCACTAGTCATTACGAGTACAGAGCATCCAAGCATGGTAGTGCTCGCCCATCACTAGTCATTACGAGTACAGAGCATCCAAGCATGGTAGTGCTCGCCCATCACTAGTCATTACGAGTACTGAGCACCTGAGCGTTAACTTGATTCCGCAAATGTTCCAAAACTGCCATAGTCAGAGGGTAATGACGTGCGCTCACTTCTGCGCCAGCGATTTAGTGTCTGTAGGGAGGGCGCTGTCAGGATGGGCATAGGGAGCGCCATTTAACATCATTGGCTCTTGGGGGCCAAACTAGATGCAGCCATAGTACAGAGCGTCTCCACAGCGCAATAAACTGCGCACCAACACCGCCTCTGATCCAGGAGAACAAAACACGGCGCAAAAACTGCTCCACACACACAAGGGGCCTCCAACCTGGCGCAAAAATGGCCAAATAAAACAAATATCAGTCCACACCAATAAAGAAGGATCTTCCAAAAACGATGAAGACCTGGAGCAGCCATAATGTGAGCAGCACCTGCACCTCGTGTGCTCAGCTCTGATGTGTGGGGAGGGTGAGTGACCCCTGCACCACGGCCCAGCATGGAGCTCCATGGGCGGCCGGGCACCACCGCCATGTGCAGCTCCAGGAGTCATGACCCTGACAGGCAGCAAGGGCAGAGTGTGACTGAAGGAGACATGTGGGCAGGCGGCGCACGGTGCGGGCTGAGGAGCCGTGCAGAGGAGGAGCGTCCGCACTCACCTCCCTGCTGTGTCCCAGCAGCCCCGGTGGCCGTGAGGCTGCTGACTATACGCCGCCGGCCGGGAAGGTGACAACTGCACCCTCTCACAAGCCGGACAACTCCAATTCGAAATACGTCAACTTTTAGCCTCGCAAGCCATTAAGTAGTAGCACATACTAACCTGCTGGATAAACCCCGCCCATGAAGCATTGACATCTCAGATAGCCTATCAACTAACAGCAATTTTAAACTGACAGCTACTTCATCCAATTATACAAAGTACCGCCTCCTCCAGGTCTCCGCCTCAGCACCGCCTCAAAACAGAACTCACAGATGACTGACGTCCGTCGTAACCAATCACAGACAGAGACGGTGACAGCACTGCAATTGGGATTGGTGGAGGCTCGGATGGCATCAAGCAGAGGGGCGTGACGTGAAGGGAGAAAGAGGCGGGGCTAGCGGTGGGCGCGTCTCTCGCGGCAAGTTGGGCTGCATCGCAGCGCATACACTACAATGGCTGCTGGAGAGAGGGGAAAGCAAACAATTTCCAGGCCCGCAGCGTCCAGGCAAAAATATGGGAAAAAAATTATTAAAAAATCGGAAAGGCACCTAAACCCCGGAAATCGACCGCAGGAAGGATGTTAAGGCTCCCGCGGTGAGTTTGCAGGGGGTTTGGGCTGGCGCAGCCGCCTCTGAAGCATCAAAAATCAGGGTTATTTAAATTATGGGAAAGGGGGGACGAGAAAAGGAGGAGGAGGGGGGAGAAGAGAGAGGAGGAAAAAAGTTATTGGAAGGCGCCCCCTGCTCTGCCCCGGGAGCACGGGCTGTGCGGAGAACCGAGTGTGCGGGGAGAAGTCGGAGTGTGCGTCTCCCCGGAATGAGTGCAGTGCCCGGGGCTCGGTCATCCCGGTGTGCGGGTCATCCCCGGCTCGGGGGTCCGGCTCCTCCGGGGGCTGCAGACAATCACCGCAACTTCTGGGAACTCACAAGAAAAAGGAAAAAAACCCCTTTGTGGGAACTTTGTAGTTCTTGTTTCTTTTCCTTAATATTGTGACAGGAGCAGAGTGGGGAGGGGAGAAATCCGCGAGAAAATCCGCAAAAATCCCCACACCTCCCACAGAGCCGCCCCCCACCCGGGGCAGTGTGCGGTCCCCGGGGGTCTCCCCGGTCCTGTGCGGATCCCGGCAGCGGGGCTGGAGGACGGCTTACGGGACAGCCTGTTGTCAGGATCATAAACAACCAAAATGGAGGGAGAATAGAGGCAGAAACCCAAGAAAAATCGCAAAAAATACTTAAAAATCCCCAGTCGGGTCCTGGACGCGGTTTTTGTCCGCGGCTGCAGCTCCGGAGGGTCCCCTGCGGTTTACAGCTCGTTTTTTCATAAAAAATATTTATTTGCATTTTTTTTAAAGTTTTCCGGAGTTTCCAGCTGACAGCAGAGGGCTGGTATTGGCTGTGCCGGGGATTTGTGGGTTAAATCTGAGGAGCTCTGTTTGGGTCTTATGTTTTTACTACTCCGGACCCAGAGCTCCTCGGATTGGGCACGGTCCAGCAGAGGAGGAATCGCAAGAAGTGTTTCAGGGGAGATGGAAATTATCTCCCTTGTCACTATTCTACAGGCTAAAAAAAACTTATCTCTGCAAAGCATGAAAGCCCGAGCTCCCCACCCCCTGCCGAGGACTGCAGCGGCACCTCCAGCCCGAGCTCCCCACCCCCTGCCGAGGACTGCAGCGGCACCTCCAGCCCGAGCTCCCCACCCCCTGCCGAGGACTGCAGCGGCACCTCCAGCCCGAGCTCCCCACCCCCTGCCGAGGACTGCAGCGGCACCTCCAGCCCGAGCTCCCCACCCCCTGCCGAGGACTGCAGCGGCACCTCCAGCCCGAGCTCCCCACCCCCTGCCGAGGACTGCAGCGGCACCTCCAGCCCGAGCTCCCCACCCCCTGCCGAGGACTGCAGCGGCACCTCCAGCCCGAGCTCCCCACCCCCTGCCGAGGACTGCAGCGGCACCTCCAGCCCGAGCTCCCCACCCCCTGCCGAGGACTGCAGCGGCACCTCCAGCCCGAGCTCCCCACCCCCTGCCGAGGACTGCAGCGGCACCTCCAGCCCGAGCTCCCCACCCCCTGCCGAGGACTGCAGCGGCACCTCCAGCCCGAGCTCCCCACCCCCTGCCGAGGACTGCAGCGGCACCTCCAGCCCGAGCTCCCCACCCCCTGCCGAGGACTGCAGCGGCACCTCCAGCCCGAGCTCCCCACCCCCTGCCGAGGACTGCAGCGGCACCTCCAGCCCGAGCTCCCCACCCCCTGCCGAGGACTGCAGCGGCACCTCCAGCCCGAGCTCCCCACCCCCTGCCGAGGACTGCAGCGGCACCTCCAGCCCGAGCTCCCCACCCCCTGCCGAGGACTGCAGCGGCACCTCCAGCCCGAGCTCCCCACCCCCTGCCGAGGACTGCAGCGGCACCTCCAGCCCGAGCTCCCCACCCCCTGCCGAGGACTGCAGCGGCACCTCCAGCCCGAGCTCCCCACCCCCTGCCGAGCACTGCAGCGGCACCTCCAGCCCGAGCTCCCCACCCCCTGCCGAGGACTGCAGCGGCACCTCCAGCCCGAGCTCCCCACCCCCTGCCGAGGACTGCAGCGGCACCTCCAGCCCGAGCTCCCCACCCCCTGCCGAGGACTGCAGCGGCACCTCCAGCCCGAGCTCCCCACCCCCTGCCGAGGACTGCAGCGGCACCTCCGACTGCTGCATTCCACCTGCTGCAGCCTACAGGGGGGTGCACCGGGGAGTGCACAGGGGGGTGCACAGGGGAGTGCACAGGGGGGTGCACAGGGGAGTGCACAGGGGGGTGCACCGGGGAGTGCACAGGGGGGTGCACCGGGGAGTTCACCGGGGAGTTCACCGGGGAGTTCACCGGGGAGTTCACCGGGGAGTTCACCGGGGAGTTCACCGGGGGGTGCACCGGGGAGTGCACCGGGGAGTGCACAGGGGAGTGCTGCTGATGCTGCTCCCACTGGGGGGGGGGGGGATCCTGTCCACATTCTGGAACCTCTGCACTTACAGGTTCCTGTGTGACCCCAGACTGCAAGTGCTGCCTTGTGAGCACCCCCATAATGATGCCAATGTGAATACTGCCATAATAATGGCAAGGTGACTACCCCCATAATGATGCCAATGATGTACCAATATGAATACCCCCATATTAATGCTAATGATGTGCCAATGTGAATACCGCCGTAATAATGGCAAGGTGACTGCCCCCATAATGATGCCAATGTATGATATGCCAATGTGAATACCCCCATATTAATGCCAATGTGAATACCACCATAATAATGCCAATGATATACCAATATGAATACCCCCATATTAATGCCAATGTGAATACCCCCATATTAATGCTAATGATGTGCCAATGTGAATACCACCATAATAATGGCAAGGTGACTGCCCCCATAATGATGCCAATGTATGATATGCCAATGTGAATACCACCATAATAATGCCAGTGTATGATGTACCAATGTGAATACTGCCATAATAATGCTAATGATGTGCCAATGTCAATACCGCCATAATCATGCCAGTGTACCATGTGTCAATGGGAATACTGCCATAATAATGGCAATGTGACTGCCCCATAATAATGCCAATGTATGATATGCCAATGTGAATACTCCCATATTAATGCTAATGATGTGCCAATGTGAATACCGCCATGATAATGGCAATGTGAATGCCCCCATAATAATGCCAGTGTATTATGTACCAATGCAAATACTACCTTAATAATGCCAATGTGAGGGAGTATGCCCATAATAATGCAAATGTGAATAACCCCATAATAATGCCACTGTACGATGTGCCATTGTGTGTACCCCCATAATTATAATTATTTGTAGCAATGGGAATACCCCCATAATATTACCAATGTGATGTGCCAATGTGAATTTCCCCATAATAAAGCTAATGTATGATGTGCCAATGGGAATACTGCCGAAATAATGCCTATGTATTATGTGCTGATGTGAATACCGCCATAATAATGCCAAAGTATGATGTGCTAATGCCTCCATAATAAAGCCAATGTATCACGCGCAATGTGAATGCCCCCTTAATAATGCCAGTGTATTGGCGCTTCCAGTATCTCCTTGCCCTATTGTTCCCTTTGCATATTGTACTTGTGTTGCATTAATCCGGATTCGCTGTAAACCGTTTCATGTTCTTCGCTTGTGGGATTCTCGGTTCTTACAAAGATCGCGATTACCTTCTGTGTTTTGGTGGGAATCTAAGACAGGAATATGACCCCCATGTTCTAGAGAGAGGCATGGAAAACAGGTCAGATGTGCGGCTTATAATATTTCAAAGTAAAAAATGCTGAAATATGACCCTGTAAAGTGCATAAGAGTCATTGTTTTGGCAATGCTGCCCTGGTGACCTCAATCACCAATGTGTCGTACTGTCTCTTTAAATGGCTTGTAAACATTCGCACCGTGGTATGGAACGTGGTAAAATGTGTAGTGTAAGGTCAGAGGCTGAGTGAGATCATTCAGAGGGGTTCTAAAATGTCCAGTTTATTACCATAAATCCCAGGCTTTCTATCCCTGGAGAGCGAATTCGTCATGTCTGATATCAAAGGTGTCTTATTAATACGTTTAATATGTATTAAGGGTTATGAATTAACTTGAATAATTCCATCCAATGAGGATAGGAATCAGCCTTGGTCAGATAGGATTTCCAATATCAGCCATGTATCTGTGAGCAATGTTCCTTCCTCTGACTTTGGTGATGTCACAGCTCAGCATTGAGGTTTTTCAGCCTTTGTGTGGTAATGTGCACATTTGTGTCTGGGCTTTGTATGGCCTGAGTGACATGTTTGAAATATCCATGTGAAGTTGGGCCTGTTCCAATACCTTTAATTGCAACCATTTATAGGTGACCTGCATTTCAGGCTCCATGACTAAACGCTCCTCATATGCCCGGGCGGGAAGCATTGCATCCTGACAATTGATTCAAGCAAAAAGGATATACAGTGGAACCTTGGTATATGAGCATAATTGGTTCCGGGAGTGAGCTCTTAAACCAAGTTACTCTTATATCAAAGCGAATTTTCCCATAGGAAATAATTGAAACACGGACAATTCGTTCCACAACCCAAAAATATTTACTGTATTTATACAAACTTATTACAGTAATACAATATAATGTACTGTATTCATATAAAATTATTACAGTACACTCATACAAAATACTGTACAGTGAAAACAAATTAAACTGCACATTACCTTACAATAAAATTGTTGGTGTGCGGGAGGTACAGTATAAGCAATGTGCTGTACTGGTTATCAATAAAAAGTACAATACTGTATCTACAAATGCAAATTAAGACATGCTATATAGTATATACTATACAATGGTATACTGTATACAGTATATAGTACATATGTACAGAAAGTTACCTCCAGGGCGGGTCAGAGTTCGGTGAAAGAACAGAACCGGCAGTGTGCACTGTGAGTATTTGCTCTTCTTGCAAAGCATTGCTCTTAAACCCAGTTACAAATTTGTAAAAAGCTTTGCTTGTCTTGCAAAACGCTCTCAAACCAAGGTGCTACTGTATTCAGTATATCCTTACCTTATCTGTGATGAATAAAGGACGGTTTATTGAAATGATCTCGTGTTATATTGTATTTTTAAATTTAAATTCACCAACTTGCTGGAAGTTTGTAAACCCAATTGTTTGGAATAGTAAAAGAATAGTAGAAAGGAACTTTTATTTTCTTTATTTTTAGTCTATTACGATATAAACCACAAACACGCACTATAGATTTGGATAATATGGCAGATTAGGCTAACAATTTATTTGCACTATTGGGGGCAGTTTACACTGATTTTTGAGATGTGTACAGTTCGCCCCACTTACTATACAAAGGTTTATGGTAAGATTATTGGTTTGAGTATGTTTGTGGTTAAATATATAGAGATCAGGTGAATATTATTGGTCTTTTGGTATGTTTGTGAGTAAATATATAAATTTTGCCCACTTGCTATGAACATTTATCCATTAATATTATTGGTTTTGTGATTGAATATACTGTATACATTTTGCCCACTTGCCATAGACAGGGTTAGGTTAATATTATTGGTTTTGTGATTGAATATATACATTTTGCCCACTTGCTTTACACAAGTTTACATTCCTATTATTGTTTTGAAAATGTTTATGATTAAATATATACAATTTATGTAAATATTATTGGTTTTCTGATGTTTGTGATTAAATATTGGGTACAGTTTGTCCACTTGCTATTTACACGGTTAGGGAAATATTGGTTTTGGGATATTTGTGATTGAATATGCACAGTTTGCCCACTTGGTATGGACACTGTTAGGTTAATATTATTGGTTTAGGGAGATTTGTGATTGTATAGATACATTTTGCCCACTTGGTATGGACAGGCTTGCATAAATATATTTGGTTTTGGGATGTTTGTGAGGGAATATATACAGTTTGCCCATTTGCTGTACACAGGTTTATGTTAATATTGGTTTTGCCATGTTTGTGATTAAATATGCACAGTTTGTCCACTTGCTATGGACTGGTTTATGCAAATATTTGTGATTGAATATATATAGTTTGCCCACTTGCTATACACAGGTTTTACGTAAATATTATTGGTTTTGGGATATTTGTGATTAAATATACAGTGGAACCTTGGATTAAGAGTATAATTGGTTCTGGGAGTGAACTCTTAAACCAAGTTACTCTTATATCAAAGCAAATTTTCCCATAGGAAATAATTGAAATGCAGACAATTCATTCCACAACCCAAAAATATTTACTGTATTTATAAAAACTTATTACAGTAATATAATGTACTGTGTTCATATAAAATTATTACAGTACACTAATACAAAATACTGTACAGTATAAAAAACATATAAAACAAATTAAACTGCACATTAGCTTACAATAGAATTGTTGGTGTGCGAGAGGTACAGTATAAGCAATGTGCTGCACTGGTTAGCAGAAAGTACAATACTGTATCCACAAATGCAAATTGATCGAAATGATATATAGTATACACTGTACTGTGCAATGGTATACTGTACATATTTACAGAAAGTTACCTCCAGAGCGATCAGAGCTCGGTGAAAGGACAGAACCGGAAGTGTGCACGGTGGGAATTTGCTCTTATTGCAAAGCATTGCTCTTAAACCAAGTTACAAATGTTTAGAAAGCTTTGCTTGTCTTGCAAAACGCTCTCAAATCAAGTTACTCTTAATCCAAGGTTTACAGTTTGCCCACTTGCTACGCACAGGGTTAGGTTAATATTGATCTTGAGATTTTTGTGATTAAATATATACATTTTACTTACAGTTTTAAGTTAATATAATCAGTATCCTGAACAGAGATTAACTCCTTGCTAAAGTTATATATATATAAATCTCAAGAAGATATTTTATTAAGTTATCCTTTAACTTTTTGAATCTTGATATTTTTAGCCCAATTATTCAAATTGAAATAGAAGGAATAGTTAAACAATTTCAATGTGTCATACCAAATAAGTGCATTGTGTTTACCTCTAAATTGGTCAGATGGTGATTAATATAAGTATTTCCAGGATGATATAGAAAGTATAGAAATGTATATTAATCTTATTATTTTGTTTGTTAGAATGCTAAAGGAATTTCTATGAACACATTGTAAACCTGTTGAATAACATCAGGCATTGTTTGTAATCCCAGCAGTGGTGGACATTGATCTCTGGTGTTCTCTGATACATTTTGTGCCTTTTCCCTGTGTATTCCGCTTGTTCAGCTTCTGAGGAGCCGACTTTAGGTCCACGCTGGCATCTGGTTGGTGGATTTTAGTGTCCCTCAGATGGGAATCCTGTGACATTAGCAGCCAATCGGATGGGGGTGTGAGTTTGGTAATCTGACACTGCTGCAAACATGGTAGAGCGAGAGCAGTGCAGGCAGAGACTCAGCATCATTGTACTCGGGGGAAGCAGGGGCTGGAAACCACATATGTGACCATGTGACGCTTGTAATTGTCACTTAATGTCCTTTTTGCTTTAAATGTTCTAATTCCATAATTTTTACCAATAAACATCGCAGTCTCCTTCTGTACACTGTCATTATTCTGTGGTAGAGCAGCAATCATCTCATTATTGAGGCATATAACACATTCTTGTAAAGGAGACTAGTTGATCATTTATTGCCCTGTAAAATGTCTCCGTGGCTTGTGCAGCATTGATCGCTCATTATTAAGTCCTATATAGTTCATGTCCATTCCCCTCCTTATCATCTGCAGTCCTATTAATTTAAGAATCTAATGTAAATAACCATTTCTGACTTATTACATTGACTTGCTATACTCCATGAACCATTGTAATGTAAAAAAAAAAAAATTTTTACATTGGAACCTTGGATTAAGAGTAACTTGGTTTGAAAGCATTTTGCAAGACAAGCAAAGCCTTGTATAAATTTGTAACTTGGTTTAAGAGCAATGTTTTTGAATAAGAGCAAATATTCTCCATGCACATTGCCAGTTTCTTCCTTTCACCGCGTTCTGACCCGCTCTGGAGGTATTTTTTTGTACATATGTACTTTATATAGCATACCATTGTACAGTATATACTATATAGCATGTCTATCAATTTGAATTTGTGGATACAGTATTTTAGTTATTGATAACCAGTACAGCACATTGCTTATACTGTACCTCCTGCACACCAACAATTCTATTGTAAGCGAACGTGCAGTTTAGTTTGTTTTATATGCTTTTACTGTACTGTACAGTATCATGTATTAGTGTACTGTAATAACATATGAATACAGGACATTACTTTGTATTACTGTAATAAGTTTGTATAAATACAGTAAATATGTTTGGGTTGTGGAACGAATTGTTTCATTTATTTCTTATGGGAAAATTCGCTTTGATATAAGAGTAACTTGGTTTAAGAGCACAGTTCCAGAACCAAATGTGCTCGTAATCCAAGGTTCCACTGTATGTATGTGTGTGTGTGTGTGTATATATATATATATATATATATATATACTTCCTATATTTCATGAACCTTTGTAATGTAAAAAAAATAAATATGTATATATATAATATATATATATATATATTACACACATATTTTACTTAAGCGATAGATTTTATATAATTTACATGGAGATAACTTCTTAAAATTTGCCTCCTTTAACTGTAATATATATGCAAAAGTGGCTTAGATCTTAGCTGTAAATGTTCTTTATATTAATATGTTGCACAAGTGTTTACTGCAAATTGTTCTTTTTGCTATTTTCTATGTTTATTGTTTTGCCATTGTCTATGCATCTGGCTGTAGTGGTCATGATTGTATCCCATACTATTAGTTATTCTCTTTTCACTTCCCTCTAAATAAGTGTGCCTCTTTAGACTAGACACAAATGAGCACATATTTGTGTTTTAAATGACACATTTGTAAATTATATAGGTATATTGTACCTTTCTGTAATGAGAACTTGTTTCCCCTCCTTCCTAAGTTAAAGAATTTTATAGCATGCAAGTGCCCTCAATGGGAGGGCTGATACACTGCACATATTTAGTATTCCCCAGACAGGGAAAACAAACACAATTTTGAGCCTTTTAAAGCTTATAAAGGTGTAGTAGACTGTGTGTCTATGTGAAATGCTGAAAATGATTTCCTCTGGCAGAAACAAGCATCTTCTCTATAATTAGGGCTAAAAATACAATATATGCAAGTGAAAAAGTCGGTTCGGAAACATATTAAAGAATAGAAGTTTATCCTAGGAGGCTTCTTTATTGATGACCATGTTTTCTATAGAATAATGTGGGTTTTATGTTGTTTTTTTCCACCTCTTTACAATGGGTGCCATGTCCTTGAAAGAGAACCTAGTAAGAATAGGGGGTTTGCATATGGTGCCCAAAAGATTAATTAATTATTCTTTAAATGTATATTTCTCTCTAATAGTAGAGAAATCAGTGCGCTCTAAAGCCACAAACTGCAAAATGCAGAATTTCTTCAGTCTTTTAAGAAGACTGATTATATAAAAAAAATGAATTTATTAAACAATGAGGTGTGTGTATATATACATATATTAGTGTTTCTGTGTGTGTGTGTCTGTATGTATGTCAGTTTGTGTGTATGTATATGTGTGTATATGTATAATATATAATATATATATCATGTTGTCTGTTCAGCACTTAGCCCTTTAATGTGTGATTTTATTTCTATTGGAGGGTATATAGCTAATGCTTCCCAAGCCTCATATGCTGTATGTTGATAAACTGGTGGCAATGTAGTATTGTTTAAAAGTAGAAAAAAAAAATTGGACACAAAATTTTAGAGGTTTCCAACATATGAACCAGGGATTCTAATAATAAGAAATGTATCAATGAAGTGAGTGAATGATTGTTGTATTGTATGTGCATATTTAGTGGGAAGAAAATGTAATGTATAAAAGCATTGGTGAGACAGTGCAAATAATTGCCACGCCAAATAATAAAATTTATCGCCATAAACTATAGTCTGTAGAGAAATGTCACAGCCTTTTGCTCTTGTTTAGAACACTTTGTTGTGTTTTTTGCTACTTTCCTAGTACTGTTTTTAGTTAAAATGCTAGGTAAGTTACTTCGTCACCCCATGAAAACACTTTTATTCCTATGCAAATGCAGTTTTAGACACTTTAAAAATAAGAAATAATAATAAAAAAATACACAATCTCGCTTACAAGGAGGTCGATCTTTATCTTTGTTCTGCTCTTTGTTCCAGAAGATTCAAAAATCTGATTTACTATTGAGAGTTGGTTAAGGACACAATAGCTAAAGTATTAGGAACCTCTATGGGGACAAAGCTAATTCAACAGATGCCATTTCAGTGAGCTCTGATTTATGTAGAAAAATGTTTATTTTCTCTATTATGACCCTGGTAGAATTATTTCTTTTAATATCTAAGGGATATATGATTTCTTTCTCTACTTCCAGACTTAAGCCAGTATGTTAGATATTATAGGATTGTTACTGACAGTGCGCTCTATTATTTGTGCTTCTAATAAAATTACAATTTCTGATTCTTTCTACCTGTAAATTAGTTCTGAAGCATGGCAATGAGGGCTGCAATTTTCTGCAATTACCTATAAACTTTACTGAAAGTTTCCTTCTTTATAAAAAAAAAAACATTTATTGCTCGGGACACTTGTCAGGACGGGCTCATCATTTAGTTAGTCTTTGTTTCGGGGTTTTATTAGGGCCAAGGGAGGTTTTACTGATTTGTTAAGTATCCATTGATCCATTCATTGATTTCTTAACTGCTCAGCAGGATTGAAAGGCAAAACTTAATTGCAAATTTTGCTAATTTCTTAAAAGACTGTATATTTTGATATTGTATAGAAGTTTATTATGAAGATGTAAGGTTTGATTTAAGAATCAAACTTTCGAGTTTTATTATAAGATTGTTTTACAAACTTTTGCTATTTTGTGATAATTTAAAGTGTAAGACTAAGGGGTTGAAATTCCAAAATAATCCAAACTAAGGTATTGAATAATTGCAGATAGTCCATAGTCTTCATCTTAGGTGCGACTGATGTATTTTTGAATGCAGGTCTTGCTGTAAATAGACTTGTACCTCTGAGTTAAGCCCACACAATGCTGTAAATGCTGATTGGAAATGGACTTTCTATGGTTAGGATTTATATTAGTTTCCTTATTATATGTATAATCCACACTTTTTTACAAATAAAGATTTAGCTTTGCTTAGAAAGAGAAGCTAGCATAAAGTTAACTTATATTGGATATATAAGAAAAAGACATTCTACCTTTCTAATGTGAACATGAAAGATAGTAACAAAAAGGAGACAGTTGCACTCTGTAGTGCTATATGTGTAACAATGAATATAGGAATATAAACATGCATTACTGCTATGAACAACATGTAAAAATTGAAATACTAAGCACACAAAAATGGCCAGTTTTATGTGAGTCCAACAGCCTATGGCACGGTGACTGCTGTTAGGTGGGTCCCTAGCAAACTAATGCCTCTCATTGGGTTAAAAAACCTACAGCTTACAGGCGGACATGTTTTTTTACATGATTTTCATAGCAGTAATGCATGTCTATATTCATTGTTACACATATCTTGGCACTCCAGAGTGTAACTGTCTCCTTTTTATTATCGTGGATATATATCCCCACCTTGTGTGGGCACACTTTTTACTCTGATCACTTGAATCATTTTTGTATAATTAAAGGGATTTTGGGTTGCTGAAATGCTTTCTCTCCCTACTGTGCTCATGTATTTTGAGCAGGAACAGACAAATACTGAATCAGAAAGCCTATACACTTAGATAATGGCTACTGATTAGAGATGATCAAATCAGTTTGTTGGAAATAGAATTTGTGTCTAATTTGTAGGAGTTTGTTGAAACCATTGAATCTTAGCAATTTGCCATTTTATTTTGTGAATTGCTAATATAAACACTGCCATCTTAACCATTGCAGAACATTGTATCAGCCGGAGAAGGCTCACATGACCTCAGGTGTGGCTTGTCAGACTTCCCCAATAATGTAATGAAGCGGTCACATCACATGCTGTAGGAGAGCCAATCAGTTGGGACTATTTAGTCTTTATAAAAGCAGAAGCAGGGAATGCAGCTGACATTTTGTGGTGAATCTAGATGGAGAGAAGATAACAAAGATCATGGAGTAGAGAGCCGTAAAACACTTAAAACAAACAAACTACAGAGTGAGTGTGTGTGTGTGTGTGTGTGTGTGTATGTGGCAGCAAAATAGGTAAGATTAGCATGTGAGGAACAGGCTGTTGTTTACCATTGGCTACCTTCTGTTTCCTCATATCCAGAAATGTTGATGTCACTTTGAGAATACTTAGGCATCAAAGCGCTTGGAATGGGGTTTGATAAAGTCCTAGAAGACCTCAGAGTGTTAATATTGTCTTTTCAGGGCAATTAAAGACTTGGCAGTACTTGCGTTTTGCATTGGAACAATCCTTCTTTTCGAAAGTGTTCTTTGAAGCTTCCACATTCGAATTTCAAAAGATCATCTCTACTGTTGGGTTCTTAGAATAGAATTATTTTGCTTGGACTGATAAAATTTATCGGAGCAGGTACAAATTTGTTAGCCTTTAGTATTTTGTCCACCATTTGGTTTCTCATAAGTTATGACCTAAAAATGTTAGACTCCGTAACAAGGGCTATTGATACTTTTTGACTTTTTATTTTTTTAAGTTTGAATTATGGCAACTCTGACAAGTACAATATATAATACATCAATGGAGAACGGGTGTTAAACATTTTACAGTTCAGTCATTCCTGCAAATACGATAACTCATGATGGCGGACCTTCATACTGTCACTCTACTACCTGTGTACATAGTGTAACTCTCTAAAATATAAACAAAAAACTATAGTCAGCTCACACCTCTTCACTCTCAGACTCCAACCGATGCAGGGAACGCCCAGGCCCGGGCGGAAAGACAACTTCAAGAAAGGCAGATATCCAGCATCAAGGAGAGCAGTATATTAAAACTTGCTTTTATTTAGACGAGTAAAAACAGAATGTAGTCCAGTAAGCACAGAGGCACAAGTTTTAAGCGTGTAAACCAACGCGTTTCGACCAGAGCGTCTTATTCATGGCATGTGAATTACCCCAAAACTGATACCATATAAAGGAGGCACACATTATACGTCATTGGCAAGGCTGAGTGCTTAATTAAAATTAAAACAGGTGCAAGTCCCGGTGCAATATAGACATATGGGACTGGAGTAAAAGCATATGGGTGGAAAACCGCAATTTGAAGAAACATATACATTAACATATAAATGAAAAAGTAAAATACAGATCAAAATTAAAGTTTACAGAGGATTAAACTGAAAACAAAAAAGTGGGTATGCATGTATGCAAATATATGCTTCATTTAAAGAAATTGTAATGAAGCATTAAGTAAAGAAAAAAAAAAAAAAAAAAAAAGAGAATTTTTTATATTTCAACATGTTGTGGGAATGAAACCTGCTGGACATTCGGACTGTGCGGTATTGTAACCCTAGATCCGAAAATCCAGCATGATTCCTTCATCAATATGTTTGCTCTGATGATCCAGTCACTGACTTAGCCGGTCACAATGAATGTACGTAGGTCCAAAAAAATTGCAATGGACATTCATGAAAGTACTGTGAAACGATCATGATGTTCTGTACACTGGCAATCAAGGCGTCCGGTAAAAACCATGCAAATCTCATAGGTAACATATTAATAATATTTTATGTATAATGAATTTGACCTGAGATAATTTCTCTTTGGTAAATCACAAGCCGTAAGTGGCATTTGATACAAATTTAAATGCCATATGTGAAATTTATATGGATGACAGATGACTTTCTCAATTGTTTTTTGGCAGGTGTATACCCCGTGCAATAATTATATATGTAACAGGAGGATCAATCGCAGGACAGCAAAATTTCAAATCATCCACAAATAAGCCCATAAATATCTGCAGAGCTCTTGGTACATGTAGCAAAAAGCTTTTCATTCCACGTGATTATTGTATATTGGAAAAACTTTCGGTGACATATAGTAGCATTAAGTAGGGACGCAAAGAATTTTTTATATTTCAACATATAGTGGGGATGGAACTTGCTGGACATTCAGACTGTGCGGTATTGTAGCACTAGATCCGAAAATCCAGCATGATTCCTTCATTGATATGTTTGCTCTGATGATTCAGTCAGTGACTTAGCCGATCGCAATGAAAGTAGATAGGTCCAAAAAGTTACAAAGGACATTCATAAAAGTACTGTGAAACGGTCATGATGTTATATACACTGGCTATCAAGGCATCCGGCAAAAGCCCAGCAAATCTCATAAGCAACTTAATTATGATATTTTGTGTATAATGAATTTGACCTGAGATGATTTCTCTTTGGTAGATCACAGGCCATAAGTGGCATTCAATACAAATTTAAACGCCATATATGAAATTTATGTGGATGACAAATAACTTTCTCAATTGTAAACTTGCTAAAAAACAATTGAGAAAGTTATTTGTCATCCACATAAATTTCATATATGGCGTTTAAATTTGTATTGAATGCCACTTATGGCCTGTGATCTACCAAAGAGAAATCATCTCAGGTCAAATTCATTATACACAAAATATCATAATTAAGTTGCTTATGAGATTTGCTGGGCTTTTGCCGGATGCCTTGATAGCCAGTGTATATAACATCATGACCGTTTCACAGTACTTTTATGAATGTCCTTTGTAACTTTTTGGACCTATCTACTTTCATTGCGATCGGCTAAGTCACTGACTGAATCATCAGAGCAAACATATCAATGAAGGAATCATGCTGGATTTTCGGATCTAGTGCTACAATACCGCACAGTCTGAATGTCCAGCAAGTTCCATCCCCACTATATGTTGAAATATAAAAAATTCTTTGCGTCCCTACTTAATGCTACTATATGTCACCGAAAGTTTTTCCAATATACAATAATCACGTGGAATGAAAAGCTTTTTGCTACATGTACCAAGAGCTCTGCAGATATTTATGGGCTTATTTGTGGATGATTTTAAATTTTGCTGTCCTGCGATTGATCCTCCTGTTACATATATAATTATTGCACGGGGTATAAACCTGCCAAAAAACAATTGAGAAAGTCATCTGTCATCCATATAAATTTCACATATGGCATTTAAATTTGTATCAAATGCCACTTACGGCTTGTGATTTACCAAAGAGAAATTATCTCAGGTCAAATTCATTATACATAAAATATTATTAATATGTTACCTATGAGATTTGCATGGTTTTTACCGGACGCCTTGATTGCCAGTGTACAGAACATCATGATCGTTTCACAGTACTTTCATGAATGTCCATTGCAATTTTTTTGGACCTACGTACATTCATTGTGACCGGCTAAGTCAGTGACTGGATCATCAGAGCAAACATATTGATGAAGGAATCATGCTGGATTTTCGGATCTAGGGTTACAATACCGCACAGTCCGAATGTCCAGCAGGTTTCATTCCCACAACATGTTGAAATATAAAAAATTCTCTTTTTTTTTTTTTTTTTTTTTTTCTTTACCTAATGCTTCATTACAATTTCTTTAAATGAAGCATATATTTGCATACATGCATACCCACTTTTTTGTTTTCAGTTTAATCCTCTGTAAACTTTAATTTTGATCTGTATTTTACTTTTTCATTTATATGTTAATGTATATGTTTCTTCAAATTGCGGTTTTCCACCCATATGCTTTTACTCCAGTCCCATATGTCTATATTGCACCGGGACTTGCACCTGTTTTAATTTTAATTAAGCACTCAGCCTTGCCAATGACGTATAATGTGTGCCTCCTTTATATGGTATCAGTTTTGGGGTAATTCACATGCCATGAATAAGACGCTCTGGTCGAAACGCGTTGGTTTACACGCTTAAAACTTGTGCCTCTGTGCTTACTGGACTACATTCTGTTTTTACTCGTCTAAATAAAAGCAAGTTTTAATATACTGCTCTCCTTGATGCTGGATATCTGCCTTTCTTGAAGTTCTCTAAAATATAACTGCTGGAAACACAAGTCGGTTGATTGTTCTCTCCAATGTAGTTGTTGTTGAGTTGCCGTATGGCACCCAATACAGAGCCCGCTTGAGTTGTCGCCCAGTGTTTCCTAGATGACTTAGAAATTTGCATTGTTCTGAAATGTGATGGCTCATCGTTACACTTCTCTCTATGAAATGATTCTTAATTCTGGTCACTGTCCAATGAAATGATCATACCGAGCTAAAGATGGCGGCTAGAAACGTAGGTTGTCAGGGCTCTGGACATGTTTTTCTGCTGTAACAGATTTAATATGTTTAGTTGTAGATCAGCTGTCCAGATATTTGGATAGGATTCAGGTCTAGGTGGCCGTCTATGTGGAATGCTAAAGCTGTATCTAACAATGTAAAGTGGTTAATGTTGGATAGATATAGTAGAGATGTTCATATATTAAAAAACAAATGTTTGCTTGTTAATACGTAGTTATTGAAATTTGCATGCATTTACGCAAAGTTATTTTTGTTCTGCTCCATTTCGCCTCTAATTCACTTGATTAATTGCAGAAAAATGTTCAGCGGGTTTGGATTAAAAAACAATTTATTCTTGAAATGTGTTTATAAATGAATGTAGCATAAATAAAGCTTCAGTGGTGATTAAAAAAGATAAAATTGAAATTGGGCACGAGTAAGTCTTGCATCCAGGCTAGAAGATCTTTCTGTTTTGTGCAGGTCCGGCTGCTAATGTGAATATAGGTGTAAATGTTGTTTAGCTTTTGTATATAGTGATTGCTCTACTTTAGCATTAAGATCCCGACCTTTTAAAATATGCCTAAAAATCGTGCTTACATGATTGTTCATCAGCACCCGAGGTGTCTGGCAGCCTCTCACCCTTCCTTCTCCAGGAAGGTTAATATCCTCGTTTTGCTGAATGTGTTAATGGAGTGAGAGGTGATTTAAGTAAGGGAATTTGTAGCCAAAAAAACTTATGTCTGGCAATTACTTCTAATGTAATGTTTTTACTAAAATGTAAAAAAAAAAAAAGTCAATTAGAAATTATAATGCTATAAAAATAAAAATTGTTACGCATATCCACGGCTCATGGACGTAAAATTGTTGTGGTAGGCTGTGGCTTACTAGTCCTTTTTTTAACATTACTTGACACAGCATTTATATCAGATTAGGATAGAAGGGTTAATCATTTTTAGTTCTGTTTATTTGTAAAGTTACACTGTAAAAGGAATGTCATTAGAAAATGATCTATTGTTTGTCACCTTTTTTTGTTTTACTTTTTTTTACCATTGCCTTTTCTGTAGATCTCTTGCAATTTTCACACTTAACACTGGGGCTATTTTATACTGTATCTTACTGTTCTTTCCTTATGTACATTAGCAGCAATGAAGAGACTGACCGTAGTTTTTGTAATTATTGAGCATTTGCAAAGATCGTTGTGAAGGAAGGGGGAGCAGGTCAGCTGTGACATCCCCTACTCTGATTGGTGGATCCTGAGTTTTAGCTCCGTTAGTTACCTGTCATTGTAATTCGGTGTCTTGTTAGGAAACTGCTGTAAACTTTCCGAAAAGACAAAATATCAGTCTAAAATGGCCCCAGTGGTCAGTGTGAAAATTGCAACACTAATATTTTTTTTTTATGCATTTCATGATAAGAAAATAAAACACCAAATATTCAATGTGTGCAAAGTTTTGGCAGTGAGGGTTTTTTTTTTTTTCTTGTACCTCCGTATTTGTAAGTCAAAACCAGGATATCTATACAATCTTTTGACTTTTTTTTTTTTTCCTCCTTTCCTTATGCCATGGGGAAGCATGATCACCAGAGATCTGAAACATCTAGAAATAAACCCTACAGCAGGCCCTTCCGCATTTGAAACCTCAGTCAGAAAACCGGTTGGTTTGTAGAAGAGAATTGAAACCTGGTCTGTGGCAAGGTGGGGAAAGTAGATGAGCTTTTCCCTTCATTTGCTGCCTACAGGGGAACCATGTTCTCTCAACCTGGAGGGGTTATCTTTCACTGTAAGGCCAGGGTCACACTGGTGTTTAACATATGCTAATTTCATTTGGCTCAAACTGTGCTGTAAGCGTGAACCGAGAGTCGTTCTCCGTGCCGATTCTCTTACTTGTGAGAATCCGACCACAAGTGAGAAGGAGAGGGTAATTTCTCCATTGCCTGACTCTGCCTATATCGGACTGATGTCATCAGAGTGCAGTCCGATGTTTCACACTCACTCCAAAACTTGTATGGGTGCGCTTGATCCGACTTGCAAAGGCACTCGCAGCAGGGCTGTAGAGTTGGAGTCAGTGTCCATTTTGGTGGAGTTGGTATAAAATGGACCGACTCCTAAAATGTATAAATTGGGTACAGCGGTTCAATGCAGTATGTGATGAATATTTTATTCATAAGCATTTGGGAAAGTAATGAAATGTCCTATAAATGTCTGTTCTATTCCTGATCAAAGAATCCAGGCTTTTAGTTGAGATGAATCTGTGCTGCACTTCAGCTGAATGATATAAATAGTGATGTTACCATTTTACTACAGTAAATTTATCACAAAGATAAGGCATGTACAGTTGAAATCTGCAGTTTACATACACTATCTAAAAATACACTTGCATGTTTTTCTCGCTATCTGACATGAAAGCAGAATAAACCTTTCCCGCTTTAGGTCAATTAGGATTTCCAAAATTATTTATATTTGCCACATGCCAGAATAATGAGAGAGATAATGTTTTAAGACATATTTTTGTTTCTGCAAAGTCAAAAGTTTACATACACTAAACATACTATGCCTTAATCATATGGGCTGTCCCATATTGTTTAATCATGTCTTTGGAAACTTCTGATAGGTTTATTGGCAACAACTGAATTTATTAGACACACCTGTGGATGTATTTTAATGCACACCTGAAACATACTGCTTCTTTGCATACCTTTCATGGGAAAGTCAAAAGAAGTCAGCCAAGATCTTACAAAGAGAATTGTGGACTTGCACAAGTCTGGTTCATCCTTGAGTGCAATAATAGATACCTGAAGGTCTCATCTGTACAAACAATTATACGCAAGCACAAACAAGATGGGAATGTCCAGCCATCATACCACTCAGGAAGGAGACGGGTTCCGTGTACCAGAGATGAACGTGCTTTAGTCAGACATGTGCATATCAACCCAAGAATAAAAGCAAAATACCTTGTGAAGATGCTGGCAGAAGCTGGTAAAATTGTGTCCTTACCAACAGTGAAACGAGTAATGTATCAACGTGGGCTGAAAGGTCACTCTGCCAGGAAGAAGCCATTACTCCAAAAGAAACATAAAAAAGCCAAGTTAATATTTGCAAATGCACACAGGAACAAAGACCTTAATTTTTGGAGACATGTCCTGGGGTCTGATGAAACTAAAATTGAACTGTTTAGCCATAATAACTGTCGTTACAGTTGGAGGAAAAGGAGAGAAGCTTTAAAGCCTAAGAGCACCATCCTAACTGTGACACACGGGGGTGGCAGCATCATGTTGTGGGGTTGTTTTGCTGCAGGAGGGATTTCACAAAATAGATGGCATCTTGATGAAAGAAGATTATGTGGCATTACTGAAGCAAAATCTCAAGACATCAGCCAGGAACTTAAAGCTTGGGCGAAATGGGTTTTCCAAATGAACAATGACCCAAATCATACTGCCGAACCGGTTACAAAGGGGCTTAAGGATAACAATATCAATGTTTTGGAGTGGCCATCACAGACCTTGATCTCAATCCTATTGAAAATTTATAGGCAATGCTGAAAAGGCTGGTACGAGTAAGGCGACCTACAAACATGGCTCAGAGAAACCAGTTCTGTCAGGAGGAATGAGTCCAAATTCCTAGCCGCTGTTGTGAGAAGCTTGTGGAAGGATATCCAAAATGTTTGACCCAAGTCATACAGTTTAAAGGGAACCTGTCACCTAAAATATGCGTTCTGAGCTATCAGCAGACGCATATGTGTCCTAATAGCACCTCTCTACCCATCCCTGTGTTTATAAAATTGTATAATATGAAAGTAATAAAAAATGTTTTATTACCTTCATATCTTGTAAGAAAATAGCAGGGAATGTAGACACAGGGGCGGCGCCTTGCCCTATGGACGTCTGTATATTTCCGTGGTATCACGCATGTGCACTGCGTGTCTGAAGCCGGCAATTGAACACCCGAAAGAGAAGCCTGCTGCAATGCGCGCAGGATATTCTGTCGTCCCTCTATGGTGTCACGCCCACAGGGGCATGATACCACGGAAATATGCAGACGTCCATAGGGCAAGGCGCCACCCCTGTGTCCACATTCCCTGCTATTTACATACGAGATATGAAGGTAATAAAACGTTTTATAATACTTTCATGTTATACAATTTTATAACACAGGGATGGGTAGAGAGGTGCTATTAGGTCACATATGCGTCTGCTGTTAGCTTAGAACGCATATTTTAGGTGACAGGTTCCCTTTAAGGGCAATAGTACCAAATACTAATGAAATGTATGGAAACTTTGCAAGAAAACTGCGAAGCAGACTTCTTGAACCGTAATCGCCTGAAAAGGGGAGAGTGGAGTCTAAATCAATTTTCAGTTAAATTATGGTCTTATGGGGTCTGCCAGAAATAGACCTTTTAGAACAGACAAAACAGAAAAGTAGTAAGGTTTTGTTTCCCTGAACCCCATCCTTAAGCGGTGGACTCTTTTTCTAATCAAATAAGATTTCAGCCTGGCGTATGCTTTTCCACTAGTGATTCTGATGTCAGCAGTACCAGGGAAAATCAGGGAGGATCAGGTAAAGGTCATCCTAATAGCACCTGTTTGGCCCAAAAGATCATGGTTTTCATTGCTAAAGAAAATGTCTATAACTGACCCATGGGTGCTTCCAGAGATCCCGGATCTACTCTCACAGGTGCAAATCCAACATCCTTAAGTAGCCAGCCTACATTTAACGGCATGGAATTTGAGAGGCCATTGTTAGAAGAGAAGGGATTTTCTCCCTACCTTGCACCAGAGTAGGAAGCCAGTTACGGCAAATTTTTCTGAGAGGACTTGGAAAAAATTCTTAGCCACTTCTAAGCTGGCTGATGAGGTTCCAGTCAGGTCTATTTTAGGGTTCTTGCAGAAATAGTTGGCTTTAGGTCTCTACCAACACTCCTAATAGAACCAGGTTTCAGTGTTAGAGCCCTCTATAACTATGAACTGGCAGGTAACCATTGGGTGTCTCGGTTTATTAATGGCTGCTGTAGATCAGTATCTGTTTCTAGACCAAGATTTGCTTCTGTGTGATTTGAATATCGTGTTGACAGCTCTGACCGAACCTCCCTTTTGAACCCATTGAGGCTATATCACGTAAGCTGCTCTCACTTAACACCATTCTCCTGGAAGCCTTTAACCTAAACCTGTAGGGTGAGTGAAATTCAGGCCTTATCAGTTTATCCTCCTTTCACTCAGATTCTAGACTATAGAATCATCTTGAGACCAGATTCAGCATATCTCCCTAAGGTTTCATAGAACTCA
Organism: Anomaloglossus baeobatrachus; assembly: GCF_048569485.1. Taxonomy (NCBI): domain Eukaryota; kingdom Metazoa; phylum Chordata; class Amphibia; order Anura; family Aromobatidae; genus Anomaloglossus; species Anomaloglossus baeobatrachus. Next base: position 134,250,777 of record NC_134358.1, read on the forward strand.
GGAGGTGTTTCTTTCATCCTTTTGTAGCAACCCTAAAAATCAGAAGGAGGAGAAACTACATACTCTAGATATTCGGAGATGCCTTATAAAGTACTTAGAGGTCATGAGGTCATGGAGAATGAATAGATCTTTATTTATTAGCCTTCGAGGTCAGAGCAAGGGGCTTAAAGCTCCTAAAGGTACACTTGCCAGATGGATTAGGGAGGCCATTAGTTTAGCCTATTCTGTGATAGACGAGAAGATCACAGAGGGGTTGAAAGCACACTCCACAAGAGCCATGGCTACCTCCTGGGCGGAGAAGTCCGTTGTATCCATCAACCAAATTTGTATGGTGGCAACATTGTCTTTTACCTTATATAAGCACTAGAGACTGGATTTGTCTTCCTCCTCTGATCTCACTTTGGGTAGAAGGGTTATACAGGCTGTGGTGCCTCCCTAAAAATACTTATTCTCTCTGTGGTGCTGTCATGGGTGATAGAAAAATACGTAATTACTTACCGGTAATTTGTTTTTTCAGAACCCATGACAGCACCCTTATATTCCCTCCCTTCACATGTTGAGTGTTTGTATAGAAAAAAAAATGTATCTGGAGTTATTTTGGGTGTTTGGTGGTATTGCTATGTATATAGGTTAAGCTATAAGGTTAACAATGTCTTCCTGGAGGTCCCTCATGCTCTGTTATCTAACTGATGTGTGGGAGAGGTACACTGCCCTTTTATTCAGTAGGTTTCCTGTCCTTGAAGGGCGGATCCCCTCTCGCTCTCCATGGTGCTATCATGGGTTCTGAAAAACATATTACCTGTAAGTAATTATGTATTTCCGGCTGCTTGCTACCACTGCCGGCACCGAGAACTGCTGGTCAGCGGGGTGTTGTATCTGGCAGATAAGACATTGATTACCTATTCTAAGGATAGGCCATCAGTGTAAAAGTGAATATCCCCCCTACCCCTTTAACTTCAGTTCTTGACTCTTGAATTTAATAAATTAGAAGTGCAAGCAACTTTGTCAAAGGGTATTGTACTGATTTGTATGAATATGTTGCAACCTCTCCAAAATATCAGCTTCTATAGGGGTGATCCTATTGGTGCTTAGTAGCTACCAAAAGTAGTGCAAGGATGAAAACTAGTGAACTGATAAGTGATGGTTTCCTAAGGTTTCTGTTCCAAATGGGATGTGAATAGTAGACCAAGCCCATCTGGTGTGACTCCTACAGAAAAACAAATTGTACAAAAAGTTAATACTGGCTATTACTGAAAAATTTCAGAACACACAGCCTAATATGTATGTTACCGTGTATCTGCAGACTGGTGAAAAGGACAATGCTACTCTTTGCCCACCACGAAAGCGCCTCAAATGGACATAAAACTGGCCACAATAAGAAATTAAGGTGGCCCAGTTTGATGAACCACAATGTTACATCGTGTGTGTGTGTGTGTGTGTGTGTGTGTGTGTGTGTGTGTGTGTTTAAGGGGTAAAACATTTTACAAGCATGCATTATGGGGAAAGGCAGTGTGATGCCCTAGGCTGTCACACTGGGAAGCATTGGGTCCTGACAATCACACAGATGATATTTTAATATATAAAACATATGTAAACGTTGCAGACATGTTACACAAGGATCATGTTATGACCTAATGTTAGTAGTCTCCTTCAACAGGATAATGACACACTGCAGAAACATGAGAGGTCAAGGTATTGATCTGGATTTCAAATTCTCCAGATTTTTAGTCTGATCAGTCCATGGGATGTTCTGGTAAACCTGTCCAATCCATTGAGGTCCTACTTGGCAACTTTCAGGGCTTAAAATGGTGGCCGAGATTAAACAAAACCTTGCCACCCAGCTTGAATTATCTGAAAATAACAAAATGTGCTGTACTCACCTGCTGTCACCCCCTTCATGGATCCAGTGCAGAGCATTCTTTGGTGTCCACCATTACGGGAAGTGATGTCACCTGTGACAATTTATAGGACTAAAATATGTTCTAGTCCTACTTAATAATTTTTCAGTCCTATAAATATTGCTTTATTATTTAACACACAGAGGTTTCTGACTATTCATTTTACCTACATTCTATCCCGCTTTTCTATAGCACACCAGGCTTAGCTACCTCGTTTAGGTTTATACTTCTTCTCCTATGGTTCTAACTCTCTAGACTGCATTTTTTTCATACGGCATAAGGAATCTTTCTATAAGCAACATATGGCTCCATGATTACATGATATTTTGTTGTTCAATGTTTTTTAACCCCTTTACCCCCAAATCTGGTTTTCACTTTAATGACGAGGCCATTTTTTTGCAATTCTGACCAGTTTTCACTTTGACAAGTTATAACTCTGGAACGCTTCAACAGATCCCAGTGATCCTGACATTTTTTTCATGACACGTTGTACTTCATGATAGTGGTAAATCGTCCTATTTTTTGCTTTTTGTTTGTGAAAATATCGAACATTTCGCCATTTTCAAACTTTTAATTTTTATGCCTTTTAGGAGTCCTGTGACACAAAATAGTTACTAAATAACATTTCCCACATGTCTACTTTACATCAATGCAATTTTTGAAACCTAAGTTTGTTTAGTTAGGAAGTTAGAAGAGTTCAAAGTTCATTGACAATTTCTCATTTTTATAACTAAATTTCCAAAACCATTTATTTTAGGGACCACATCACATTTGAAGTGACTTTGAGAGGCCTAGGTGACAGAAAATACTAAAGTTACACCATTCTAAAAACTGCACCCCTCACACTGCTCAAAACCACATCAAAGAAGTTTATTAACCCTTCAGGTGTCTCACAAGAACTAAAGCAATGTGGAAGGAAAAAGTGAAAATATAACTTTTTCCCTCAAATGGTACTTTATCCCCATATTTTGCATTTTCACAAGAGTAACAGGAAAAAACGAACCCCAAATATTTTTGAGCAATCTCTCCTGAGTACATTAATACCTCATATATGGTGGAAATCTGATGTCTGGGTGTACGACAGGGCTGGTATCATTATCAGATGCTATGTCCTGTTTGGAGAGCCTCTGATGTGCCTAAACAGTGGAAACCCCCATCCCCCCCACAAGTGATCCTATTTTGGGAACTAGACCCCTCAAGTAATTTTTCAAGATGTGTGGTAAGCACCTTAAACCCCCAGGTGAGTCACAGTTTGGCCATAAAAATTCAAAACCACGTTTTTTTTTCCACAAAAATGATCTTTGACCTCAATTTTTTTTATTTTCACAAGGGTATTAGGGGAAAATGGACGCCATAATTTGTTGAGCAATATGTCCTGAGTAAGCTGATACACCATATGTTGTGGAAAACAACTGTTTGGGCGAATGACAGGGCTTGGAAGGGGAGTCATTTGACTTTTCAAACACAAAATTTGCTAAAATTGGTAGCACATGCCTAGTCGCTTTGGAGAGCCCCTGATGTACCCAAACCATAAAAACCCTTGTGAGTGACAGTATTTTGGAAACTAGACTTCCCAAGGACCTTATCTTGATGTGTGGTGAGCACCTTGAACCCCCAGGTGCTTCACAGGATTTTAGAATGTCAAGCCATAAAAATGAAAGTTTTGTTTATCCTACAAAAATGTTGCTTGAGCCCCAAAATATTTCATTTTTATAAGGGTAGCAAGAGAAAATGGACCACTAAGTGTGTTGTGCTATTCCTCCTGATTACGTCAATACCTTTTTATATGTGGTGGAAAACTACTGTCTGCGGTGCGTATGTCAGAGCTCCAAAAGGAAAGAGCGCAAACTGATGGAATAGTCTGCGGGTGTCATGGAACTGATCTACGGTTTCCTGGTATGCGCTGGCATATGTGAGTTGTATAGAGTACATCAGGTTTACAAATGTGACTTGGGTAGAAATAAATTCAGTAGGACATGAATGTGTGGTACAGTCTGAAGCAGCCGTTTACGCACAGGCCAGGTTTGTCGGGGCAGGTGTCACATTGCCAAATTATTTCCTTCCTTCCCTATTTTGTAGCACACTCGGCACCTCTTTTTGACCTTCCCTTCTTTGCTATTTGAGGAACCTCACCTGGGAAATGTTGCCCTGGTACAACACTAGCACCTACAGTTCCAGAGGTACTGGGGCCCGCCCTTCCTCTCTTCCAAATATCAGGGCCTTGATCACCAACTGCTGGAACTGAAGGAAGGCACCGATCTGGCCAGCACATTGTGATAGTCCGAAAGAGTTGTTTAGTGCCATCTGTATGATGTGCACAGCCAGAATTCTTGTACCATACCTTTTAGCCTTTCTCAAGCCATTGCAGTGCTGGAGGACTTGATCAGAGAGATCAATCGCCCCCCATGTTTTTATTGTATCCCAGGACATAGTCTGGTTTGTTGACCTGTGCAGTGGTACCTCATACAGTGGTGGGTGTGCTGCCATCACCATGGATTTTGGTCAAGAAAAAGATGTCCCTTTTTGTCTTTGTACTTAAGCACAAGCAGGTGGTTGCTACATTGGGCTCTGCTCCCGCTCTTTCCAAGCAGATGCCCAATTAGCGTCTTAGAGAGGTCCCTCGTGTTTTTCCGTACAGCACCCCAAGCTGTGGTAGCCTTTGGCAGAAAGTGATTTGAACAGTGACATGCTGGTGTAATAGTTTTCTACGTAGAGGTGATAGCCCTTATCCAGCAGTGGATGCACCAAATCCCACATAATTTTCTAACTCACACCCAGGACATAGGGGCATTCAGGGGGATGAAACCATGAGTCCTTCACTTCGTAAACTCTAAACCTGAAGGTGTACCCTGAGGTACTCTGGCACAGCTTATAGAGTTTGATTTACCTGGCCCTCTTGTTAGGCAGGTACTGCCGGAAATTAGAGCCTCCACTTGAAGTGGATGAGGGACTCCTCCATGTAGATCTCTCTTTGCGGAATGTACAATTCAGCAAACTTGTTGCTGAAGTGATTGATGTCCGGCCTAACTTTGAAAAGTCAGTCAAAGTTTGGGTCATGTCGAAGAGGACGTTGTATATTACAAAAATTTGGTTATGACCTCAAAGCATGTCCGGGACATAACCATGCAGAGTACTATAGTGTTATACAAAACATCAACACTCTCTAATATTGGTGAACTTCCGGATTCTTCACTAATCCCATGTGAAGAACCAGGCCCCAAAACTTTATCATTTCCACTGCATCTATGGGATTCTAGTTAGTAAATTTATAAAGCGGGATTTTGGGCAAGAAATTGTTGGGTGTAAAAATGTCTAGACCACCATAAGATTTACAAAATCCTCAGAAAAAAAGACTTTGAAAAAGTCAAATTGGACTCCTGATTGCATCACAAAACCAGGAATCTGTGGCTCATATTCTTCCGGGGCTGAGGTCGAGCGGGACATTTTATTTTTGTGTGTCCAAATATCAAAATTTTATTCAGGTGTGTTTTCTTTAGTGTAAACTTTTATTAGAATAGAAGAAAGAGAAAATTTAAAAAGATGAAGAAAAAATAAAAACGAACATTAAAAATCTGGTAAAGTAAAAACTAAGGCTGGTTTCACATCAGCGGTTTTTTTGCCGGTCGGCAAAAAAAAACGCAAAACGCATCTCACAGGATCCGTTGTCTGCTCAATGCAATGTCAATGGACTTGTGGCAACATGCGTTTGCGTGCGGTATTGTCAGGATCTGGTGAGTTTCAGTTTTTTACCCTTTTATTTAAAATTGCAACTTGTTGCAATTTTCACCTCCGTCCAAAAATTTCAACACACTAGATCCTGTACATTGCGGAAGTAGCTGCAATGTATTTCAATCGGCGCCGGATCCGGTTTTAACAGTTGCGCTTGTATGCTGCAGGAAGGATCTTGTTTTCTGTACAGAACATGGCCTGAATATCACTCTCTCACTCACACACACTCACTCTCACTCCCACACTCACCGCACGCATCATCACCGCACAAACACCGGCACTACCGCACGCATCATCACCTCATACACAGGCACTACCTCAGTGATGTCCCCGCTGACAGAGCGACTCCCTTCAGTTGCTGCATGGAGCGGATAGAGAGCGGCGGTGTTCTACTGCCGCTCCTGTCAGCTTCATGTAGCAGAGCTGAAATCGTCGTGGGACCTCTGTGGATTACTTCGGACCTGGAGGGGTATTTGGGGATTTTAATAAAATGGTAAAAAAGGGTGGGTTTTTTTTGTCTTTTATTCCAAATAAAGTATTTTTTTGGGTGTGTGTTTATTTACTTTCACTTACAGGTTAATAATTGGGGGTGTCTCATAGACTCCTGCCATGATTAACCCCTTATTACCCCGATTGCCACCGCACCAGGGCAATTCGGGATGAGCCGGGTAGAGTCCCGGGACTGTCGCATCTAATGGATGCGGCAATTCCAGGCGGCTGCTGGCTGATATTTTTAGGCTGGATTAGATTAAATTACAAAGTATTGTCATGTGTACTATTTTTAATTTAGGAAATATAATTTTAAACAACGGTTATGCTTTAAAGGCAATCTGTCAGGCGCTTTTTGTTTATCATACTAACAGTATCCTGAAATAGGGCGTGGGCAGCCCTTTCAGGATACGTAACTTTTTTTTATTAATGTTCGTTGCCCCATTGTGTTGCTATAAGATCTTCACATGTTGTCTCCTGCAGACTAATCAAGTGTATGTAAATGCTTCAATGATATTCACCCCCTTCTCTCTGCCCACCATCAGTGATTGGTGCAGACGGTCAGTATTTATTTGTTAAAGAAAATGAAACTAATCTTGCAGCGGTGACACTCCTCCCTTAGCAGCACACTATAATGTATTCGTTTCACTTTCTGTAACAAATGAATATTGACAGTCTGCACCAATCACTGACTCTGCACAGAGGGGTGGGCAGGGGGTGAATATGCATGAGGCATTTGCATACATGTAACGTACCAGGGAATGGGCAGTCCTGTTTGAGGGTTGCAGTCCTCAATGCACCCCAGCACGCTACAAACTTCGGGGGCAGAGTGGTGTATGGCGTGGTACCTGCTTGAAGCTGCTTATCTGGGGTTTCGTCCAGCTTCTCTGGATCCCATTCATGCTGACCAAACTCACGCCGCACTATCAGTAACGAGTCCACCACCGGTCAATACCGTAATAACTTTACTGTAGAACACAGCTTCCAATTCATAAAGGCAGTTTTTACACCAAGATCTTTCACAGCTATTACTTTCTTTCCAGAACCTGGCTCTTTCGTTAAGGCCATCAAGGAGGGGAGGGATGGCCGCTTTTTTTTTTTTTCTTTCTTTCCTGACCCAACCATTTGGCACGATGGTGAATCTGATGGTCGGGCTCCGTAAAAGCGAGAGGACTCTTACAGCTTATGACCCCACAGGCAATCTGTCTGCACTACTTACAGCTGCCGGCATAGAAAGGGATGCTTTCCTCTCTTTCTGCCTTTACTTTCCATAACGAAGGGAGGGGGGCTCTCACTTCACTTCAGTCTCCTTGACTCTTTCTCTCCTGTCTCCTTTCTCTGCCTGACTCCTCCACACGACACTACTCCACTCCGCTGCAGTCCTTTCACTTCTTGTCACTTGTTGCTTATCTGCCTTAACCAGGAAGCACTCTTCCCTATATTCTCTTGTGCTGGGACTGTCCTCTCCCTATTAACCCATCCATCCTGTCACTCCCGCTACACTCCCTACACTAAGGGACCAGGGACCCAGTGACACCTAGTGGTGGACGGCCAAATTACACAGGATGCACATACATGCCCACACATGAATACATTACTTTAAAACATCTTCACTTGTACTAAACCTCTTTAGGGGGCTGCAGGGTACTGGACACCCTCTCACGTACACTTGACTAGTCTGCAGGAGACCACAACACTTCAAGAGCCTTTAGCAACACAATGGGGTTCGTACAGGAATAAAAGTTTTCAAGTTCCATATTTTACATCCCATTGGGACTTGCGTTGTTTGAGAGCAGCATTATATAGAGACCCTTATTCCATCAATGTGTCACTTACTGAGCTGTTTGCTGTTATTTTGATAAAACATTGTTTTATCTGCTTTAACTCTCGCAGTTATTTGAATATTGAGCTCCATAACCCTGACCACACCACTGATTGGCAGATTTCTGCCAATATACACTGTACACAGAAATCTGCAATCAGTCGTAAGGGGCATCGGGGGTTTATACAGAGCTGTTGAATATGCTTGACTACTTAGCAGGAGGCCAAGTAGTCCTCTAATAATATTCTCCTGCTGATTAAACAGTGATTTTTTTACAACTGCAATAACTATCCCAGTAAGTGAAACATCACTGGAATCAGGATCTCTGTCTATACATTATTATGCTCTCAGAGATTGTGGCAAAAAAACAGATTCCCTTTGAGGTCTAATACTGTAGCTTGCTTTATTATCCATTGAGCTAATGTAATGGAGTTTGTCACATAGATTGACATGTATCCTTGGATAAATATTGTGTGCTACATAGTTTCTGGCTCCTAGGTTTTTGAGTAGGGTCCTTGGCTTAAGTCAAGTTTTATTTTTTTATTTTATTTTTTTTCTACACTAAAGACCTGGTTCTTTCCATTTTTGTAAAACATTTCCTGATGAGAAATGTGAGATGGCTACCTCAATCTATTCATAGCAAACTAGTACTGAAGAATTACCCTGGAAGGGCATTGTCACATTACGAAAACAATGTACACTTTAAAAGTTCCTGTATTTCCAGACATTTTAAGATATGCACATACTTTAAGAAGTGCTAACTGTAGGGCTCTAGTAAACATGGCCAGTAATGACAAATGAATAGTAGTTTGTCAACCTGACGTTAAATTGACTGATTTTGTTCTTTTTTTTTAGTGATGACCGATCTCAAGTCGTGCAAAGTTCTTTGCGACTTGCATTTCATTTGGCAGACATTTTTAAATATTACTGCATGGGTCTTGATTTTGGCTGCGATTCAAAATCTTCATATGTTAGCATACAATTTATTTGCTGGGGATTTGATAGATTGGACCCTTTGTATTGCAAATTTGCTACATAATAGGCATGATGGGAATTGAAAGTCTGCAGTATGACATCAAAGCTACAGTGCAAAAATCCACTACATTTTTCAAACCATTATATACTATCAATGTATTATAAATGTGAATACTTTTGATTATGAATTTATACTCTTAAAGGGAACCTGTCAGGTCCAATATGCACCCAGAACCACGAGCAGTTCTGGGTGCATATTGCTAATCCCTGCCTAACTGTCCCTGTGTAAGGGGGGTGCAGGGCTCAGCCCACCCCAGACCTGCAAACCAGCAATATACTGTATGTTGTTCTGGTATAGTGTGTATTATTGGTAAACGGCCACTAGGTGGCCACAGTGTGTAAGCTGCTTCCCTGGTACTCCCGGGCCGGAGGGAGTTAGTGAAGGGGAGGTGTTTAATTTGAAAATGAGAGGTTAGAAAGTCAGTTAGGCTGAGGAGAGTCCCTGAGGGAGAGGAACAGACTGCGTCTGTGAGAGGCGTGGTGAAGGAAAACCCCAATAACTTTGTTTTGGAGTGACCTTTTGGGTCAAATCCTGGTGTCATACACACAGTGGGGCCCGGGTGGTGGCCATTCCCTGGTGGAACCCCCTCAGCCAGGAGAAGTTAAGTGAGCCCTTGAGCGAAAAATAGGGCCTGAATGACCCAAAAAACTGTTGTTTCTGCCGTGATTCATGAAGATGGAGAGGACGAGAAGCTTAGTCATCCCAACGGGGGCCCGAGTACCAGGGAAGTGGCTGGCCGGTAAATTGAATGTAGCCCCGGTTGCTAATAGCAACAATGGTAGTAGAGGACCGGGTGTATAGCAAAGACCGTATTACAAATGTCTGATGTGACCCCTGTAACCAAGCAAGAGTGTGTCCAACCAAAGGCAAGATGGAAGATGTAGTTATGTTAACAGTAAAGAGCATTCGTTGGTTTTAAAGAAGACCTGTGTCTGTGTGTGGTGTTTGGGGACACTGAGGCCTAACACCTGTATACACTAGCATAGATAAAGTATTTCTAAAGATCTTTTATCGTATGCAAATGAGCTTGGGGACTAGTCCCCTGGGCGTTGCTTCCCTTGTTAGTCTGCTCAATTGGCATGTTAGTACGCCCCTATGGGCGTGCTAACATGCTACTGAATACGCAGAGTCACAGGATGATCTCCCTCACCTCTCCGCCACCATCGCATCCGACGCTGAATTTCGGCTCAGTGCGCATAACCCCGGAGTTTCGGTCATGCACACTATGAAGCCGGGTGTATGCATCACGACTTCAAACTCATGTAGTGTGCATAACCGTACGTCCAGGATCATGCGCACTGAGCTGAAGTCCAAGAGTCAGATGCGATTGCGGCGGAGAGGTGAGTGATATCATCCTCTGACGCTGCCCATTCATTAGCATGTTAGTATGCCCCTGTGGGCGTGCTATCATGCTAACATGCTAATGGGACCGACTACCACATGGACTTCAGCTCAGTGCGCATGATCCTGGAGGTCCATTATGCGCATTACATGAGTTTGAACTTGAAGCAGTGGTGCACACAGGCGCGTACTAACATGCCAATTGAGCCGACTAGCAAGGGAAGCGACACCCAGGGGACTTGTCCCCACGCTCATCAGCATACGGTAAAAGATCTTTAGAAATGCTTTTCTAAAAATCTCTTTATCTATGCTAGTGTATACAGGGACGGTTAGACAGGGATTAGTTCATATTGCACCTGACAGGGTCCCTTTTAAAGGGTTATTCCCATCTCCAAGATCCTATCCCAATATGTAGTAAATGTAATAATACTAAAAAATATTCACAAATACCTCCAATTAGAAATATATTTTAATTCTCCTGATATAGCCATATCTCTTACCTTATGTGCAGGGCATTGCACCTTCAGTATCCATGTTTACGTCCACTCCTATAGTGACAGTTAGTTGCTCAGAGTCGTAACCATAGATACCTAAGCTGCAATGCCCTGCACACGAGGTAAAATACATGGCTATATCAAGAAAATTATACTACATTTTTTTTATGGAGGTATTTGCTAATATTATTTTTTAATAACAATAATTTTATTATTATTATTCCTACTACATATTGAGGTAAAATATTGGACATTGGAATACTCCTTTTAAGTTCACAAATCTACAACGTTATACCCTTACACGTAGTGATGTACCAGCGATCCCGACAACAATACGACCTGGTCTGGATCGCTGGTACGTCACTAGTAAAGGTCAAAGTCGACGCAGCAATGATACGATGATCCGTATAATGACCTCGGCGGTCGTTAGGACCCTGTCACACAGTAGCTATTCTGACGACTCAGACTCGATAGAGGCGTAGTGTTTCCACCCAGGCATGCCAACAAGCTCGCTCGTCGTTATGGCGTCAAACACCGCGATGCATGCTGCCCAGCGAGACACAAACAATCAGAAAATGAACAAGGACGTTCAGGTATGATCGGCGATATCGCAGCGGGGCGCCGGTCGCTGCTATGTGTCACATGTACCAAGGTCGCTGTTGCATCACAAAACTTGTGGCGTTTCAGCGATCTCGCTAACGACATCGGTATGCCTTAACTCTGTCTACTCAATAGAAAGATTGAAAGATCAAGCCTGTTGTTACATGAAAAGACTAGTAAGATTTGTGCAGGCTTACATCAACAGGAGATCTGTGGTTAGTTCTCCAAGATGTTTGGAACAACATCCCTGCCAAGCTCCTTCAAAAACTGTTTCCTAAAAATATTTGCCTAAAATGTATTCAATTTCATATACAGTTGAGTGCAAATGTGTACAGAGGTGCTTGAAAGTTTGTGAATCCTTCAGAATTTTCCAGTTTTGTTTTTTTTTCATAAATTTGAGTCGAAATACATCAGCTAGCTTTTCACAGATGTTCAAAAAGTAAGCGAACCACATAAAATAAATGAGTCAAACATTTTAGATGGTCATTTCTTAAATGAGGAAAGTTATCCAATACACATGCCTGTGAGTGACAAAAGTATATAAACAGCAAGAATTAGCGGATAATTTGAAGGTGAAAGTTTACTGGTGTTTTTGTAAATGGGAGGTATGTACCACGGAAATGGTGTAAACCTGAAGGTCTGCCTGGTACATGTAGTCCCACATATTTGCTATGTTCATTGGGACAGGTTTACAGGTAACTAGAGATATGGGTGGGTCTAGTTATCTACATACCCCACCCATGGGTGTGTTTGACATGTGTCTGACAGGTCACAAGAAGTTTAATGAGTCAGTGTGTGTTTGACATGTTTAGAGTCTGCAGCCAGTAGAAGTGCTGGGCTGTGGAAAGGAGCCTCTTGGAAAAATCCTGTGTAGACACTTGTAGGAGTCCATGTCTGGAGGCTGTCTGGACGCGCGTGTGACATGTACTAGAAGTGCAGTTTATGTTGTGTTTTAATAAACTGCTGGACCTTTTAAGTACTTTGCTGCAATGCATGGTGGCACAGGAACACCAAAGTGAGTGAGCCTCATCACGTAAAGAAAATTTCAGAATGGGTTGACAATAGTGTGTGAGTGAGTGACTGTTTATTAGTGATAAGCGAGTGTGCTCACCACAGCTCATTACTCGATTGAGCCTCAAGCATTTGAGTTTGTAAATGCTCAAGTTTCCCATTGACTTCAACTATATTTGATATTTTGGACGCATCGGAGAAACCTGATGCTCGATCAAGTCGAGCAGTGATGAGCACGCTTGCTCATCACTATTATTTATAGATCAGGGATCTATCAAAGACGCATCTTGACAACACCTGTTTGTGCAAGTGTATCATGGCCCTAACACAGATTTGTGAGGACCTCAGAAGATTTGTTTTTGTTCCTCAGGCTAGAAAAGACAAAACCTTCTCTAAAGAGTTTGGACTTATCCACACTCATATTGTGTACAAATGGAGATATTCAAGTTCATTATAACCCTCCCCAGAAGCTGTCAACTAACAAACATCACTCCAAGAGCTAGGCAAAAAATGTTCCAAGGTAACCTCTAAACAACAAACTGCTTCTGTCAACATTATTCAATTTTTAATGTTTATGAGGCCACCATTAGGAGGACATTGAACAACAATGGTGCACATGTCAGGATTGCAAGGAAAGCCTCTGCTTTTATTAAAGAAAAAAATCCTGCCCGTCTGCAGTTTGCTAAAGATAAGGTTATTAAAACAATCTTTTGAGGACGATTGAGCCCAAAATTTAGTTTTTCGTTTTAAATGAAGAGTGTTATGTTTGGAGAAAGGAGAAACACTGTTGCAGCATATGTTAGTAGGTAAGAAAATGTGGACCCGTGGAAGCCTAATTAACAGGCGAAACGGCCGTTGTCCATAGCAGGAGCTGACATATGGATTACCTCCAGCCTTTTTACCATGCACCGTTTTAAATAAAAGATCCCAGCACAAGCGAAGGACTGCGGTTCCTTTTACTTACCTCCTACCATCCTTGGATTCTATTCTACAACGCGCACCCCGCGCTGGACTGAATCGCTGGCAAGTGAATACCCCAGGCATACGCGGTACCGCAGGTGACAGGCAGTGGTGCACGACCATTCTTCCTCTGTGCTTGCACTGTTGCAGCATATAAACCGCATACAGTCTTTGAAATACCATGGTGGTAATGTCACGTGATTGTGGGTTAGGCTGCTCGCTATCATTGGTGGACAATAATTTCTGAATTTTCCCAACCAATTCTATAGGAAAATTTTAAGAACCTCTGTACATGAGGTGAATGTCAAGAGAATGCAGCAAGACAAAGACCCAAAGCACGAGGGAGCACACAAGTCTTTCTACAAAAGAATAGTTTAAAAAAAAAATTATGTTTTGAAATGTCAAAATCCCACTAATATAATAGAATTGAAGCTGTTTTATAGGGAGAATGGAGAAGGTCCTCCAAATATATTTGCAGCAGTAATCAACAATTACTACAAATGTTTAGATGCAATTATTGCTGCACAAGGGGGTCACGCAGGATACTGAAAGCAAAGGTTCACATACAAGTGCATCTCAATAAATTAGAATATCAAAAAGTTAATTTATTTCAGTAATTCAATACACAAAGAGAAATGCATATATTATATAGACATTACACACACAGTGATCTATTTCAAGTTTTTTATTTCTGTTAATGTTGATGATTATGGCTTACAGCCAATGAAAACCCAAAAATCATTATTTCAGACAAATAGAATATTATATAAGACCAACTGAAAAAATGATTTTAAGCTCAGAAATGGCGCCTACTGAAAGGTCTGTACAGTAAATGGACTCAATACTTGGTCGGGGCACCTTTTACATGAATTAGTGCATCAATGCGGTGTGGCATGGAGGCGATCAGCCTGTGGCACTGCTGAGGTGTTATGGAAGCCCAGGTTGCTTTGATAGTAGCCTTCAGCTCCTCTGCATTGTTGAGTCTGGTGTCTCATCTTCCTCTTGACAATACCCCATAGATTCTCAATGGGGTTTATAAAGGTCAGGTGAGTTTGCTGGCCAATCAAGCACAGTGATACTGTGATTACTAAACCAGGTATTGGTACTTTGGCAGTGTGGACAGGTGCCACGTCCTGCTGGAAAATGAAATTTCCATCTCCAAAAAGCTTGTCGGCAGAGGGAAGCATGAAGTGCTCTAAAATTTCCTGGCAGATGGCTGCGCTGACTTTGGTCCTGATAAAACACAGAGGACCTACACCAGCAGATGACATGGCTCCCCAAACCATCACTGATTGTGGAAACTTCACACTAGACCTCAAGCAGCTTGGGTCGTGGCCTCTCCACTCTTCCTCCAGACTCTGGGACCGTGATTTCCAAATGAAATGCAAAATTTACTTTAATCTGAAAACAACACCTTGGACCACTGAGCAACAGTCCAGTTCTTTTTCTCCTTGGCCCAGGAAAGACGCTTCTGGTGTTGTCTATTGGTCATGAGTGACTTGACACAAGGAATGCAACACTTGTAGCCCATGCCCTGGATACATCTGTGTGTGGTGGCTCTTGAAGCACGGACTCCAGCAGTCCACTCTTTGTAAATCGCCCCCAAATTTTTGAATGGCCTTTTCTTAACAATCCTATCAAGGCTGCGGTTATCCCGGTTGCTTTTGCACCTTTTCCTTCCACTCAACTTCCAAGTAATATGCTTGGATGCAGCTCTCTGTGAACAGCCAGCTTCTTTAGCAATGAGCTTTTGTGGCTTACCCTCCTTGTTGAGTGTGTCAATGACTGCCTTCTGGACATCTATCAAGTCAGCAGTCTTCCCCATGATTGTGTAGCCTACTGAACCAGACTAAGGGACCATATTAAATGCTTAGTAAGCCTTTGCAGATGTTTTGTGGTAATTATTCTAATGTTTATGATTACCAGAATACCTTAATGGTACAGTAGTATTAGAAAGGGTCTAATGGCTGAGGACGTTACATCAGTAGGTTCCTGCCAGGATGGGTCTGAGTGTCCAAATTTGATCAATGGTTGCCTGATTGTTCTGAGTGTTGCCTTTTTTATGTATTTTATATACAATTACTTTTAGATTTCTACTACATGACTGCTAAATGAGAAAATATTACTTTTAAATTTATTTTCAGACAATTTGATCATAGCTTTGTTGCTGGTAAAAATTGTGTTCCTGCTCGAAGGTTAACCCCTCCACCACCAGGTGATTTTTTTTTTTTTAGGTTTTTTTGTTTTTTTTTTCTCTCCAAGAGCCATAACTTTTATTTATTTTTTTTTTATTCTTGTTCTAGCCATATAACAGTCTGAGGGCATGCTTTTTGTGGCGTGTTCTATTTTTCAATGACCCCAATCATTCTGCCACATAGTGTACTGTGGATATAAGTGGTTGTAGAGGAAACCAGGTTTTATGCCAGGTTATTCTAGGTTCTTCAAAGTAGCCACCTTTTGCTTTGATTACTGCTTTGCACTTTCTTGGCATTCTCTTGATGAGTTTCAAGAGGTAGTCAGCGGAAATGGTTTTCCAACAGTCTTGAAGGAGTTCCCAGAAATGCTTAGCACTTGTTGGCCCTTTGCCTTCACTCTGCGGTCAAGCCCAACCCAAACCATCTCAATTGGGTTCAGGTCTGGTGACTGTGGAGGCCAGGTCATCTGGCGTAGCACCCCATCACTCTCCTTCTTAGTCAAATAGCCCTTACACAGCCTGGAGGTGTGTTTGGGGTCATTATGAAAAATAAATGATGGTCCAACTAAACGCAAACCAGATGGAATACCATGCTGCTGCAAGATGCTGTGGTAGCCATGCTGGTTTAGTATGCCTTCAATTTTGAATAAATCTCCAACAGTGTCACCAGCAAAGCACCTCCACACCATCACACTTCCTCCTCCATGCTTCACGGTGGGAACCAGCCATGTCCATCCGTTCACTTTTTGTACAAAGACACGGTGGTTGGATCCAAAGATCTCAAATTTGGACTCATCAGACCAAAGCACAGATTTCCATTGGTCTAAAATATATATATATATAATATATATATATATATATATATATATATATATATATATATATATATATATATATATATA
This sequence comes from Anomaloglossus baeobatrachus, assembly GCF_048569485.1. Taxonomy (NCBI): domain Eukaryota; kingdom Metazoa; phylum Chordata; class Amphibia; order Anura; family Aromobatidae; genus Anomaloglossus; species Anomaloglossus baeobatrachus. The sequence continues at coordinate 134,267,253 of NC_134358.1, forward strand.
TAATATGTGTGTGTGTGTATATATATATATGAATGTATGTATGTATACAACAGTACGGTCACTGCCAAGCTCAAAGATAACAGAAGAAAAACTGCTAGCTGCCATTACCATTTCTTTATACAGGTCAATTGGGCCTGTTACAGTGTTAGCTTATGGCTTCAGAGATGCGGTTTATTGAACAAGCACTTTTAAGCTATTTAAACTATTACATTTTATATGTTCAATCCAAAAAGTATACTGTGTTTATAAAAATATACAAAAGATGGTAACCTCAGATGGGTTTGTTTATGGGATGTGACTCTAGCCTCTAGAAAATGATGAGACTTATGAGATCAAGATCACCTAATTCACAATATCTTTGCCCCTGGAGGTCCCAGGCGGAAGTTATCGTGGTCATGTTTCCTATCACGATTTTACCTTTCTATAGAGTTGAAACATTGCATGGATAGCAAAAATCCACCTGACCAATATTTAATTTGGGGCTGATGCTCAGATCTCACAATTATGTAAAATTATACATGTTCTTCCCCTCGGGATCACAATACTGAAAATATATCTACCATAACGATGCCTGCCATAAGAACCCAAATATTCATAAATTTGCCGTGGCTTTGAAAGTCTGGCTTCAGTCCTTTTTGAAGTCCAGCAGAGCTGACTCCAGAGGTAATACATGTGACATGTGGTCTGGGCTCTATGTATACAGAGCTTGAGCAGTATCGCATGTATTACCTCTGGAGTCAGCTCTGCTGGACTTCAAAAGGACTGCATCCAGAGTTTCAAAGCCACGCCAAATTTATGAATATTTGGGTTCTCATGGCAGGCATTGTTATGGTAGACATATTTAATAGACTGTTCCTCCCATACCGTTACCTTATGACATCGCCATTTTCCAAGTCCTTTAACGTTGTCATTTTTTGGGATCTGGGGCGGATGGCGTGTTTTTGCACCCTGAGATGATGTTATTACTGATGCCATTTTGGGCCAGATATGATATTTTGATCATTTTTTTTTATTGCAATGTTGCCGCAACTAAAAAAACAATTCTGTCGTTTTGATTTTTTTTTCTCGTTACATAGTTTACTGAATAGATTAGATTAATTTATTTAATATTTTGGTTGGATATTTCTGAACCGTGTGATACCAAATGTTTATTTGATACCAAATGTGTATTTTTTAATTTTTATTGTTAGTAGGGCAAAAGTTGGATCATTTGATCTTGTGGTGTTTTTTTTATTTTTTAATATTTTGTAACTTTATTTTTTTTTTTACTTTAATAGTTCCCTTAGACTTGAAGCTGCGATCATCCGTGCTATACAGAGCAGTTGCTACAGTACTGCTCTGTATAGCAAAAATCACAATCACCTATAAATTCCATCCATGGACTGGCGTTCACAGGCGGATCATAACGACAGGCATGTTGGTCTTCAGCAGGGCCCCAACTGTTTTAACAACCCTTCGGCACCCCACAATCATGTGTGGGCATGCCAATGAGCACGGTCCGGGATAGTTTCCTTTCTGGGTGTGTTAAGTGCCTTTGTCAATGATGGTCAGCGGCATTTAACTCGTTAACAGCCACAGGTGGATCACTGATAGAGAAGCACTTGATAGCTGATCAAATCAGCCATCAAGTGTGGGGAAAGACTCGGTCTCAGCATGTGAGCCCATATCAAAGTCGGGGACACGACCGATGATTTCAAAATATGTAATTGGTCATGATGGGGTTAAAAAAAAATTAGAAGGGGGTAACTTGTTTTGATGTACAATATGGTTTTACATTCGTCCGATTACCTAATTGTGACAGGGCTTGAAATGGCCTCTCTTATTTATTTTTTATATATGGTTGGTAGATGATAAACAATATTCTCCATTTTGTAGGTTTTTCTTTAATGACTATTTTCGTAAAGATTTATAAAGTGTTGTTATTCTCCTTTACAGATCCAAGAAAATGGAAACTTCTACCATATGGTCTCCTCCAAGAAGTACTAGCGGGACAGGTTAAGACCAGAAACAAGCTAAAGTGAATCCAGGTGTGAATGCATCGGAATTTATCCAAAAACAAAATTTTAAGTATGATTTTTAATTCTCTTAATAGGATAGTAATTCATAACAATGGAAGACTGTGTTGCGATCATAAGGGTTAAAAAAATGTACTAAACCAAATGCTATAGAAAAACTGATGCAAAGTTCTCTTATGAGATCCAAAAATCAACAAATTAAAGTGAAACTGAAAGTCACTTCTCCACATGTCTGTTTTAGTAAATGCTTGTATTCCACTCATAATATAACAATCCTGAAGTAACAGTTCATTAGATCACTTTATGCTGTTCCTCTGTTATTGCCCTAGAAATGTATGGATATATTGACAATGAGGTGGTACTAGACATGAGCCACTGATGTGATTCAAAGTCAGCAAATCGCACAGATTCTAACCTGAATTTCTATTTGCACCAACATTTTTCTTGGTAAATTTGAATGTCCCATATTATGTGCTGGGGTCTGAAGAGACCCCACGGCATAATAAACATAACAGGTAGGCAAAAAAAAGAGAATACCTCACAGCTCACCCCTCAGGGCATTCTCGTTGTTACGTGTATGGTCCTAGGCACCTTTTCTTAACACCACTGCATACTGAAATCGTGGGCGACTTCACGCTAGGCCAGGACTTCTACCCATGACCAGACGCTTGGTGTCCCTGCTCATGCTTTGTTGTATGGTCATGACAACGTACATGCCGGAAGACATCATTGCCGGAAGTACCAGCCTAGCGTGAAGAGGCCTGAGGATTCAGTACACAGCAGCGGTATGATCAAGCGGCAACGACCATATGGGGGACATAAAACAACAGACGTAGCCGAAGAGGTGAGCACTGAGGTGGGAGTTTCTTTTTTTCTTTAACTACTTGTCAGCCCTTTATAGTTCACCAAAATGAAGGCCAGTCATTTTGCTAAATATGGGGAAAGTGAATAACTATTGGTATTCTGTAGAACACGGATTATTTTTTATTTATTTTTTTTTTCCTAAATTTAAGTTGAAATCAATTTTCCTCAAATAAATACCCACGTCTCTTGGTGGTACCAATTTGGGTATGTGCTTAAATACTTTGACAGCATCCAGTTAAGGCTGACTGTAGGGGCATTCCCTTTTTTGTCAAGATGAATTGTAACACCCAGTTGTCAATTTATTCCGAAGGATTCAACAAATGAGCTGCCCAATGCAAAGTTAGGAAAACAGATCATTCCAAATTGATATATGATGAGAAGTGCAAGTATTTTATTTTTTTTGCGGGGGGGGAGGAGGCTAACTGTTTTCTTCATTGCAGGTTTTTCATTCACTTTTTGAAGCCAAACTCGGGGGGTGCATCCTAAAATAAAAGAAAGTATAAAAGACAAATACTTCTATTTTTTAATTCACTTCTATATTTTGTGAGAAAATCTTCATCAAGAAACTTGAATCAAAATCTGTGTCCATACGGGAATCCTAATAGTTAATCTATTATAGATTTATTTCACATTTGCATCAGGACTTTTCATTCTGCGTTATTTCATATTGCATTCAATATTACATAAGTAGTATATGGCTTACAAAAAATGCCCAAAAATTACAATTGCAGGTTAATGCACATGATGTCGGAAGCATCTTTTTATATGTACTTGGATGCCCCTACAAGCAGTGGAGGTGTGATACACAGCCAAAAATCTGCTCTAGAAACCACTGCCAACCACTTGTTATGCTGCTTTTGCCCACACAGCACACCAACACTGCATGTTGAAGCGTCCTTTATCTATTTACATCATATTGCTGGGGTTTTTACACTTTGATCTTTTTGACATACCAGAGCGTTTTATTGGGAGTTCAGATCATGGTCAGTAAGCGTTAGTACTTCTGCTGATTTACAAAACTGTACAGCTCTGACTCCTGGGAGTGCTTTGAGATTTTTTTTTTATAATCTGTTAGCTCTGTTAATTTTTAATGACAATTTGCTTTTTTTTAAGATGGTTTCAAAGGCCTACAGTAAATGAATGTTGCTGAATTGCATTTTGGGTATCAAACCTAGCCTTAGATTGGTTTAATTTTGGCCATACCCATTTTGGCAGGATCATCCAACGCTCTAATGTCTATAAGGCCACATGCACACGCTGAGTATTTGGGGAGTTTTTACCTCATGGTTTGTAAGCCAAAACCAGGAGTGGAGCAGTCAGAGCATAAAATATAATAGAATCACTGCTCCACTTCTGGTTTTGGCTTACAAATACTGAGGTAAAAAATACCCAGGGGAGAAAACTGTGCGATTATGCTCAATTCTTCTATGTTCAATGGACGAAGAGTCTGCCATCGCCTCACTCTGCCCCCCCCAAATCAATGTATGTTTCCCATACGGAGTCGTCCAGTGGGTGGTGGTTAGAAAGAAAGATGTCTAACAAACAAGCTTTCGGCTGATAACTATCCACTTTGTATGGGCGGCCTATGGTGTAGGCTTAAAGAAATCCAATAACAGACATTGCACTAGTCGTGGGGTTTTTTAGCAATATATTTAAGTCTACATTTATAATATATAAAGTGGTATTATTTTTTTCTGCATTGTATTCACGTGAGGTAATATCCTGCCATACGCTTCATTAATTTATTTACAATGGCCATTTTGCTGGGTTAAACAAACGCTGGTCAGCTACATGTTTGTGGATCGCAAGACCTTTTAGCTGCCTGTTTAGACAGACCAACCACTCTTCCAATGCACACAGAACGATCAGTAATAGATTGCTCTTTGCGCATAGGCTTTCATTATAGGTCCTGTTTACATAGTTTTTGGCAGCACATATTCCTATTTATTTTTAAGGTGGCTCAAAAATTATTTCACCTCAATAAGGAGTGTTTTGCTCACATGTCGGATGATTGGCAGCCAGTTTACAATGGCCGATTATCTTAGGAAGACTCATTTATGATCAGCTAGAGTAAGCGCACCTTAAAGGTGATTTTCCATGGACAAAATCCATTTTAAAGTTGATTTTAATCAATAGATCTTAGAATAGTAATCATTTATACAATTGGATGTATGTAAAAAAAAAAAAAAAAAAGGTTTTTGTGCCGAGATAATTGATAAATATATATAATTTGTGCCCCTGCTTCTGTACTGTGTAATAAATGTGTCTGACCGTACAGGGACATGATCCGATCATAACACAGCTACTGGGCCGGTGACGAAGTAATAAAATATACCGACATTTACAGCATGGGATCGCAAATAATTTTTTCTATGAGGTAAAATATTTTTGAAAAACAGGCAGAGATATGCTTTACCTTACAAAAAAAGAAACCAATAAGATCCCAAGCTGTGCTATTTGTATACGGTTTTTCTTCCTCTTTTGCCCAGGAGATGTGGTATGATCAGACAATGTCCTTGTACGGTCAGACACAGCCATTACACAGTACACAGCAGGGACACATATAAAAGATTATCTCCGCACCGGAACATTTTTTTTTTTTTAAACCTATCCAATTGTGGAAATTTATTATTATTATTATTATTATTATTATTATTATTATTATTATTATTATTAATAATAATATTACTAGTATAAGATCTATTTATTTATTTAAAATCAACATTGAAATTAACTTTTGTTCATGGGGAAACCCCTTTAAGTCAACAGTTTTTCCACACTGAGATAAGCATACACATTAATGGTGGAGTCTGATAAAATAGCTCTTGCTCGATGCCTAGATAGATTCAACATAGCTGTATCTTATTTGCTATATTTAATGTCTGCTGATAACTAAAAATACTGTATATGTTGTATTATAGGTCTGTGTATTTATAACAATCAACATTACAACACTTGTGTAGTGTCTTAATCATGAATACATTACTAGGTTTTCATTGGAACCAAATATTCTGCTTTGTGTGTGTTGTGCATTTTTTTTCTTTTATTTTGATTTCTTTATTTTTTCTTCTAATGCTTACAGCAGCATTGCTTAGATTTCAAGTCCATTATATCATAGTTATTTTATATCATTTTTCTTTTTTCAGTCCCAATTTGTTTTGTTTTTTCGACCACATGGAACTTGCGAAGCCACCAAAAACGCTGTCACTTAGTGGAGTTGGGCAGTTGCCAGTTGTCCAACAAGAAGGCCTGGTTTAGGCTGCGATGGCCACTGTCATTCCCGGTGATTTGTCAGAAGTAAGAGATACCCAGAAAATCCCTTCAGGGAAGCGTAAACGTGGTGAAACAAAACCAAGAAAAAACTTCCCTTGCCAACTGTGTGACAAGGCATTTAACAGTGTTGAAAAATTAAAAGTCCATTCATACACTCACACAGGAGAGAGGCCCTACAAGTGCACGCAACAAGACTGCACCAAGGCCTTTGTTTCTAAATACAAATTATTAAGGTATACATTCTTATTTCTCTTTCTGCTTACATTAAAGAATAAAGTGTTGGGAACTCATTGTATCTCTGAACCACTATCTCATTTGGGTGCTTTTTATTGATATACTGGAAAGTAGTGCTTGTAGTTGACTCGGATGCCTACTAGTCATGTGCCTATAGTCAGGGGTGTCCCTAATTAGAGTCTAGTGCGAGCAGGTTTACTTTGGCTTTGGTACCGAAGGTCCAAAAGCCACTCTGCCGCATAAGAAGATATGTAAGTATTAAAAACCGGAGCTAAAATAATATTATGGCTCAACTATGTACAGTATGAGTTTGTTAAAGCAACCATCCATACATTTCTCATGCATAGTCACATTGCCTGGTTCCCTCCGTTTGCCTCCTGCTGGCTCCCTCATTGAGACTGGTGGTATAGCGAGCAGTGAAAGGTCTAAACCATGCCTCCACAGTACCTGAAATAAAGGGGCGGTGTGGTTCAGATCTACCACTGCTTTCCCCATGCCACTGCGACTTCAGTCTTGGATGCAGGAAGATCGGAATGTCAACAGAGGAGACAGTGGGAGATACAGGGCTCCAGGTGTTGACCAATGTACTGTCACTTTTTAGTGTCAGGATGGAGAGTTGCTTTACGTTTCACACATACTATGTCTTGAGCAGTGCTTAACACAAGGCCTGAGGAGATAAGTATTGTATCGGGATATTTAGCAACATATGAACCTGGTACAACTTTAAAACTCAATACCAGAATGAGTCGGTGTTTGGAGGTAGGGAGAAACAAAATACTCTTGGCACAATGACATATTTTATTTTATTTTTTAGTATTGTATGATATTTTTAACTTGTTTCTGCCCATTTGCAGCCTTTATAGTTGTGCATTGAATTATCTTTCAAATGTTAATATATTCAGATTTTATCAAGAAAAACAGGATGCTGAAGGGTAAAAGTATCTGCCTTTAAGGGAAACCTGCCAGGTCCCCTGACTGTCCCCAATAGCTAACATGGTGATATGTTTGCTGATTTCTTTAATCTGACAAGGCTTTTTATGTGCAATATTAATGCTTTAGTGTATGAAGAATGTAAATTGAATCTACAGAATCGCATACACAAATGAAGTACCATTAGTCTAGCGGGAATCTTTTTCACCAGACTATTCCTGCCGTGAGCATGATTCACAGTCTGCATACAATTCTTGGCAAGTTGGCAATCAAATTCAGGAAGCTGTGATTAGACGATCAGGTACAGGACTAGTCCATCTACATCTGTAAAATAAAAGTACTTTTTACAGCACTACAGCATTACTAGTGCACATAAAGCATATTCTTACAATAAAGAGATCTGCACCCATACTTCTATAGTAGGTTCCCGTTAAAAAGTTTGTGTATTACTTGATGTTTTTCTCTTTCTTTTTGATTAGTTGTTTATGTATTTTTCTCTGTTTTAAAGGCATATGGCTACACATTCTCCAGAGAAGACCCACAAGTGTAATTATTGTGAGAAAATGTTTCACCGGAAAGATCATCTAAAGAATCACCTTCATACACATGATCCCAATAAAGAGGCATTTAAGTGTGAGGAATGTGGAAAGAACTACAATACAAAGCTGGGGTTTAAACGTCACTTGGCCTTGCACGCTGCTACAAGTGGAGACCTCACATGTAAAGTATGTCTGCAGACTTTTGAAAGCACAGTGGTGCTGCTGGAGCACCTGAAGACCCATGCAGGCAAATCTTCCAGTGGTGTTAAGGAGAAAAAACACCAATGCGAGCATTGTGATCGTCGCTTTTACACCCGCAAAGACGTCCGCAGACACATGGTAGTGCACACTGGGAGAAAAGACTTCCTATGTCAGTATTGTGCACAGAGGTTTGGGCGTAAGGATCATCTGACCCGTCATATGAAGAAAAGTCACAATCAAGAACTGCTGAAAGTGAAAACAGAACCTATGGATCTGTTGGATCATTTCACCTGCAGTGTTCCTATAAAAGATGAGCTGCTTCCCGTGATGTCCTTATCTTCCAGTGAGCTGACATCAAAGCCATTTACAAACAGTTTGCAGTTGAACCTCTATAACACACAGATTCAGTCCATGCAGAGTTCTGCAACAACACACCAAATGGTCGCTCCACCAATGTCTTTGGGCATGCCATGCCCTATAGATATGGATCCTGTCCATCCTTCTCACCAGCTTTCGCTGAAGTACCCACTCAATTCTACCTCATATGCAGTTTCAATGCCTGATAAGGAACAACCATTGAAAGTGGAGATTGAAAGTTACCTTATGGAATTGCAAAGTGGCATGACACCCTCCTCCCAGGAGTCTCCGTCATCATCCAAGTTAGGTTTGGCTCAAGTAGGGCCATTAGATGATGGTGCTGATGGAGTATCCCTCTCTAAAAGTTCTGCATCAATTAGCGAACCCCTCAACACCTCTTCATTGGACTTTAATCAGCTGTTTAATTTCATACCAGCCAATGGTCCTCCTTACAATACACCAGTATCCATTGGGAGTTTAGGAATGGGATACTCGCAAGAGGAGGCCAGTTCATCAATGGCCCAGCTGCCCCCACAAGCACAGGATCCTCAAGACCCGAGCAATAATATATGTTTTGGATCTTTACACTCACTATCCTCTGCTTTTACAAGCAATCTGAATACAACCACGACATTGCCACGATTTCATCAAGCTTTCCAGTAGGACTAAATACAATGGATTGCTGTTTATCTTAGTGCCAATGAAATGGCTTTTGAAACACCTCTCATAGTCTACTCATTAACAATCTCGTTAAGCCAGTACATTGTCTTAATTGTTTACTTTGGTATTAGACGCCTTACTATATGTGGTTGTATTTTTTTTTTTTTACTGCCAGCTGTGTCTTGGTTTAATTTTTTCTTATTACCTGTAGAAATATAGATCTTTTTAGCTCAACTTCCTAGCGGAGAAATTCCAAGTGAAGAACCAATGGCTGAAAATTCAGTGGTTTTAGGTGAACACCTACCATACTTACGATCAGCGGTGATGAGTCCAATCCATCTCCTTTTCAATTGGCAAGATGTATGGGATGATAGGCATCCGACCGGCAAGCAACTTCAGTATTATGCAATCGTTTTGTAAAATGTTGGTTGCACTTTTTCACGAAACAGATTTTGGAATTTAATTCATCACCAAAAAGTTTTCTTCATCCCCTTGTTTGGCATTTAAATTGTTGTGTGCCTTGTTTAAATTGTTAAAATTCCAATTTTTGCCCGAAGATTGTATAGGAATGCCTCAACCTGTAGTATTTTGACTACTACATATGTGCCTTCAATAAGCCAGTGTCCTATATACTTATATATGTTTTATTCTATGCGACTATCCTTTTGAATGGTACTGTACTGCCATTCATCAGATATACGCTGCCAGCACTTGCAAATATATAAATATATATGTATATTATTTTTCTCATTACCAAGATTACAAATCAGGACTCTATGGAGTTGCGTAAAAGCATATTGCTTACACCACTTTGCTTGGTAACTGTTATATCTTGCCCCATCAACATGCTCCGCTATCTGTTAGGCATTAGGAAGAAAAACAGAGTCTATAGCCGAAGAGTTACATGGTTAATATATATAAATATATATATAAAAAAATAAATTAGATATAATAATGCATACCAGATGAAATGTGGCAGGGCATAAATATAAACATTATGGAAATTAAAGATTTCCATTTTATTTTCTTAGTAAGACGTTTTAGCTATATATTTTTTTTCTGTAACTGTAAATATTCAGTGTATGTCTAACAGTATTTTCTTTTTAAAGGCATTATATAGTAGGAATAGTATTTTTAAAAATGCAAATTTGCTTTTTTGTGTGTTTTCAGAGTTTAAAGCAAAACTTTAAGAAAATAAAATAAAAAGACAAAAATAAGAAATCTGTGCTTATGAATTGCACACACTGCTCTGATTTAAAACTTCCTCCTATAGTTTCTATGAAACAAATTTAACGGCCTTCATTGAGCATTGTAGTGTTCAACGTTGCCTTTCTTTTTTTTTTTTCTTCTCAAAGTAAAAATAAAATATAGAAGGGAATATCTGAAATATTTGTTAGTAACCATTTTGCAGGAAGGTTAATTTTTTTTTCTAGTGGTAATACGTGCTCATGTTACCTACTGCCCGTACTTTAAATTTTGTATAGTACACTTTGTGATATGTGCTTGGTATTTTAGGTTGAAATTAATAATAATTGTTTGGGGTTTTTTTCTGTGCACAAGATGGTTTAGATTACAACAAATGTTTCCCAGTTTTAATTTTTTTTTTCCCATTTGCATCCAATTATTCAGAACTACAAAAAAAACAAATATATATACATATATATACAGGAAAATTGCGTATTATGATCCAAAAAATACGGTTGGGAGATATATAGATATATATGTATGTGTGTATATATATATATATATATATATATATATATATATATATATATATATATATATATATATATATATATATTTATATTTTTTGGATTATAATACGAAATTTTCCTCCCAAAATGTTGGGAGGAAAATAAAAGGTGTCTTAAAATCCGAATATAGCTTACCAGGAGGTGGGAGATAGGCGCAGGTGGCCGGCTGCCTCTCTGTGCGTGGCGGCAGGTGGCCGGCTGCCTCTCTGTGCGTGGCGGCAGGTGGCCGGCTGCCTCTCTGTGCGTGGCGGCAGGTGGCCGGCTGCCTCTCTGTGCGTGGCGGCAGGTGGCCGGCTGCCTCTCTGTGCGTGGCGGCAGGTGGCCGGCTGCCTCTCTGTGCGTGGCGGCGGGTGGCTGTCTCTCTGCACAGGCAGCTGCCTCTCTGGGCGGCTGGCTGGCTGCCTGCCTTTCTTGGCGGGCAGGCTGTGCGGGTTGCGGTGGCTGTGCGGCAGGTGTCCCAGATGCTTTGGCTTCAAATAATGGTGCCAACCACCCTTTCCTCCTGTGACTCCACTCCACCACCACCCCCCCCCCCCCCTCTGGTAAGACAACACTAGAGTATTAGGTGGACCCCATTTTTATTTTTTCACCTTTTTTGTATCTATAAATTTGGGTGCATCTTATAATCCGGTGCGTCTTTATAAAACGAAAAATACGGTATATATGTGCCACCTTTGTGTGGCCTAAATTCAAAATGTTGCCACGAGTTGTGTCATGGCCTTTTTATATTTGATTATGTGGAGGGTCAAAAAAGAAAAAAAGTGCCATATATTTGTTATAATAGTATACTATGTCTCAGTTACTATTTGGATATAGAACCTTTTTATGTATTTTTGTATAAATATATACAGTATGTATATATTTTTATATATATATATATATATATATATATATATATTAAAACTTTGCGCCAATGCCCTTAAAGGAATAAATAGCCAAATTGTTGCGTTTTTATTTAAAGAATGTTTTTTTTTTTTCTTTCAAAGAATTTGATATCATTCAGAAAAAGAAAACAGACAGACAATATGTTGAACCTTTTATAGGTCATCATGGCTTCAGGTGGGCTATGTAACAGTTGTCTTACCCTAAATGAAAAATATATAAGCAATTAATTTCTTAATGCCTTAATAATTAGCCCCACTCTGCATAATACCCGTATTTTATTTTCCGATACCTTTTGGCCACTTACGCCTCTAAGTAGCGGACATGCATTCTAATACTTATAGGATCACTGGATGAGTCCATTACTGAAAGAGTTAATCACCATTATCTATTCTATGCTTACTACATTCTGTATGTTTGTTGCATATCCAAGCCCTATTTTGTGGATTACAATGACTTAATTAATTTAGCCAGTACTTTTTGTTTTTTTTTTGCATCATCATATGCTGACTGATTACATGAGCCAGAGCTGTTTTGCATTGAGGATATGAATGTTAAGAAGACCTAATTTCATAATCATTTTACTAGTTAGCTTAATGTGTGTCATAGGCCAAAATTCTGTAAAAAACATCGAGAAAAAAAAATTAAGCTTGGTTGACCTCCTGTTACACATATTTTGAGATATAGCACTTTTTGGGAAAATGTAAAAAAAAAAAAAAACTAAAAAAAATCCTTTTTTGTTGAGAAAATTGGGGTAATGCTTTTTATTATAGACTTTCTTAATAATGTGTTCAATTTCCAATAGATGAAAAGTACGTAGGACTTTAGTAATAATGCTTTGTGTACAAAATTATAAACCCTAGTTTTGAACAGGTACAACTTTATTTACAGTGTTTGCTTGTCAGTTTGCTATATTGCACAAACCAATGTCTCTAATTTTTTTTTTCATTTTTTTTTTTTTTATTTTTTTTTTTGCTGCCAGAGATACTTGTGGAGCGTTGCAGAATTTCTCACTGGATTCCAACCAGACAAGTGTTCTCGCTCTTTTCAGTGGTTACGGATAACTTTTACACATTTCAAGACACTCTGCCTTCTTCAGTACAATACAAGCGTGCGCAAGCAATTTTAGGATAGTCTTGTTTTGGATCTATAACACTTTTCTAAATGCAGCCGCTGCATGTTGCCGGCTAATTGCTGCTGAACTACAATTTTGCCTGGGCTTTAGCCCCCAACCCACAATACAATTGTATAGACCATGAAATTCTTAGTAGATCATTTTTGGTCTTTGTTTGAGAAACTTTTGCAGAAAGAAAAACAAAAAACAACAGATTTTCAAACTGTAAAAGACCAATATTTGCCCTCTTTCGAGTAGGTTAAATCACAAAAAAACTTAATAAAATCAGCTGTAGAACGCTGTATGTAGCCCGTACTATGTAAGTTATCTCATCTGAGGCATAGTGGGAGACTTGAACTTTTTTTAATAATAAGAAAGCCTATTCATTACAAGGGTTTTTTAAAGTTTATTTTTTTAAATATATAAAACTTCCTTGTGCAACAGAAGCTTCTGATATTCGCAAGCGATATCTTCCCCAACATCTGCATTACATAGCGTGCTTAAAAGAAATCGTGCTATTGTATTCTTTTCTCTAAATAACCAACTTACCTATACATACCCAACTTTTATGTCCTATAAACACTCATATATTATTACCTTCCCCATAAATATTCATGTTTTTCTGAAAGGCTTGCATAGAAAATGGGCGATAAGCTGGTGTCAGACACCTTTGTCCATATCACCCATTAACAAAAATTAGCCTCGTTGAAATTCAACAGTTTTCCCACCAGTTGTAACTGTCAGAAAATAGCCCTGCTGACCTTAAACCCATTAGATTTTAGGAGGCACTTACTGACGTTATTGTAGGGGCTGGGGAAATGAAAACTAGTTAGTAGTGATGAGCGAGCGTGCTTGCCAAAGCCCTTTACTCGATCAAACCTCAAGCATCTGAGTTTCAAAATGCTGGCGTTTCCCTTTCACTTACATTATACTCTGTACTCTATTCGCGCTTGAAAACCCCAATACTCGATTGAATAAGAGCATGCTCTTCTATTGGCCGTTCTCTAATGACAATGTTCACATTGTTGGGGAACCTATCAGAGAATGTTAGAGGTTTTCTTAACCAGACAATCCCTTTAAATCATAGTTATAATCTTAAAGGGAATCTATCACCAGGTTTTTGGTACCTCATTTTAGAGCAGTATAATATAGAGACCGAGACCCTGATTCCAACAATGTATCACTTAGTTTACAGGGTGAAGCAGTTGTGACACAAAGTTCTTAGATGTTGCAGAGCTCAGAAAGTCAATATATCACAACTCTGTCTGTACATTGTATAGTGACAGTGAGATCCTTATCAGAGGAGGGGGCGTGGTTGGCCAACTGCTAACCATGTGTTCTAGGCAGTGGTAATCTGATGATAGAATCTTCATTGTGGGGAAACAATAGCACCCAGCCTAATAAGTAACATCCCTGAATTCAGTTTTTTAACCCCTATCCTCAAATGTCATAGCTAAAACCTGCTGACCTGTTCCCTTTAACTATTTACGTAAGCATTTGCTTTAACCAAATTGACACTCAAAGATCAATCTACTATCCTCGAGCCTTACCTTTTTGTATGCACTTATTTTTAGCATGAACTATTAAAAATATAAAATATTTAAAGTTCCTAAGTTACTGTGCACAAGAATTCTCCCTTTATAAAGGATTTAGGCTATGTGCGCACTTACCGGATTTTGCCGCGGATTTTCCGCGGATTTGCTGCATGTTTCGCTGCAGAAAATGTCCATAACATCTCTGCAGTGAATCACCAGCAAATCCTATGGAGAAAAAAAATCCTGTGCGCACTGGGCGGAATTTGACAGCTGCATGTTTTGCTGCGGGATTCCCGCAGCAAAAACAAGTGCATGTCACTTCTTTTCCGCACATCGCTGCGGGATTTCACTCCATTGACTCCAATGTTAATCATGAAATCCCGCAGGGAATAACGCAGGCAGCAAATTCTGTGCGGTTCACTGCGTTTTCCTGCGTTATTCCCTGCGGTATTTCGCGGTTTACCTCCATTAATGTACATCGCCTGTCTGCGGTTTTGCAGGGAAGTGATGTCATTACAGGAAGAGGAAGCCGTGCAGAGTAAACACACACACATCACAGACACAGACATCACAGACATAGAACACATCACAGACACATAGAACACACATAGAAAGAAAACGGAAATATAGAAAACAAAGAACGTGGGCTCCGCTGCATATTTACCTTCCAGCCGAGGTAAGCACACAGCGGCAGCCCGGTATTCTCAGGCTGGGGAGGGAGAGGGGAAGGGATAATGTCCCCTGCCTCACTCCCCCTCCCGCAGCCGAGAATATGAGCCGCAGCTGCCCCGGCACTGTCGCATGCATTATGCGGCACTACCGGAGTGTCCTCGGCTCTTCTTGCCACCGTGTAGCAGTGGTGGCAAGGTAATACAAGGGGTTAATGGTGGTGGATCACCGCCATTAACTCCAGGCTTGATCATGGCAGCGTCTATGAGACAGCTGACATGATCAACCCGTAAGTAAAGTGAAAAAAACACAGACACCGAAAAATCCTTTATTTTAAATAAAACCAACAAGCCTCGTTCACCATTTTATTAACCCCTCCCGCACCAAAGCTCCGGCGTAATCCACAGCTCCAGCATAATCCACAGCTCCTGCGCTGCTTACATCCAGCCGCGACTGACACAGACACTGCTGAATGAATGCAGCCTCGCAGCGAGACAGCAGAGGTAATTACCGGTCATTTCCCACGGCCGGTAATGTGAACTCAGTGCCAACCGTGGGAAATGCAGCGATCTGTCCTCTATCTATCTATCCCTCTATCTATCTGTCTGTCTATCTATCTATCCCTCTATCTATTCTTCTGTCTATCTACTATCAGAATTAAATGTATTTTTTTTTCTTTTTTTTTCTTCAATGTGCTTTATTGCATTGAATGCAATAAAGCACATCCCAACCCGCACGCGGCAAAACCGCGGCAATACCGCGAATAATACCGCGGTAAAACCGCGGCAAACCGCATGCGGTTTTCGGGTGCGGTTTCCCGCGTTTTTTTACCGCGGGTGCGGTAATCTTTCAGAGGATGCGGAATTTTCTCAAGAAAATTCCATTTCCCAGTGCGCACATAGCCTTAACCTGTTTTTCCCGCAGAATGTATTTATAAACCATGTCTTCATCACTTAAGAACGTATTACCACTTTACCTCAAACAGTAGTACCAACTTTTTGTTTCCTACAAAGTATATTTTTCAACTATGTGAATTATTTCACATCACCCTAGTATCTAATGGACAATTGCCATCATGTGTTAATGCATTCGCTTTATGTTAGGTATCAGTTCAATAAATTGCTTGTTCATTATTCTTGAGACCGATTGACCTTTTTATTGATAAAAATCAGGCAAACCTCATGTAACAAAGAGTGGCCTTTAAAAGGCTGCTGCTCTTTTTTTCTCGCCGAGGTCGAAGGCAATGTGTCTTGATATGCTTTCTTGCCATGGAAGAGTGACCATACTGTTACTAATCATGTGTAAACATTTTCAGTATAAGCTTCATTGGTACAATGCAACCAGAATGAATGTTTATCTTCTCAAAAACACTCCTGCAATATTGTTCTATCGGATCATCATGCTGCTAATGTAACTAGGGAAACCGTTCTTTAATGGTGCTACAACCTTCCTTTCACTTACAGATGTATTTTTACCATAGAAAAAGGACTATTTTATTATAGCAATAGTTGTATGATATATTTTTATACTGTGATCTAGTTTACCCTTTTATTGAACTTTGTACACCACAGCGTATTAATATGCACTTGCAGAAAAAAAAGTTTTTTTAAAAAAAAAAAAGGCGGTGGACATGCCGATTTTTATATTTTTCTTCAAACACACCCAGATTTTAGTTCATTTTAAGTAAATATACAAATAAATAAAATGGACAGAATATATAGTGTAGAGTGAAGATCACACTGTATATTAGGAATTGCCATTTACATTTCTGTATTACTTTTGACAACTTTTTGGAACAGAGAAATCTCTTCCGACGTCTTGATGAAATGTATATTTTCTACTCGGTGGAGAAAAATATGTTTTGGATTTACAAGTGCTAAAAAAAAATAGTTTATACAATAAAAGGTTTTAATTGTCAAAGTGGATGAAATTGCATTCCAGACTGAATTTTATTGTATCTTCTTGCATTTAAAAAAAAAAAAGTTATCAAGAGATTTGGGAATTTGTGTTGCTTATCATGTAAATGTACTTACAATGTATTCACAAACTACTGTTGTATTTGTATAAATATAGACAAAGATTGCATATATATTTTTGTGTATAAGCTCTGTAAAATAGCAATCACAATAGGAAGCTGCAGCAGGTTGACATGTTGAGCATTGACATCCAAAGAGACAGACTATTTATTGTCCAGATTCTCTGATATTAAAAGATACCTTGCTGCTATTTTAAACAATAGAGCTGCAGCTTCCCGAGGCCTACAGTGTTTGCTGTACAAAATATGTGAACTCCACAAAATCAATAAAATTACAGAATGGTTTAGATAACATACACGTGTGCCTGACTGTTGTTTTACTTTTGTGTGTGCGTTGTTTTTTGGCTTTTTTTTTTTATTGTCCTATAGCTATGAACACATCAGGATATAGCTTAAATTTATAACACTATGACGTATCTGCCAACCAACAGATCAAAAAAGACCCATTAACTTTAATAGGGTTCATCAGGGTCTTGTAATTTTAACTGCGAGAATACTATTGCATGCCACACTTTTCTTGCTTGGCAATAAGGGTGGACTCTCAGAGTAACCAAACTAATTTTGTATTATTATTATTATTATTATTCAGCATGTAAAGTTAAAGTGTCCAGGTCTTAGTTTTTAGACACATAGCAACAATATGCCTGTTTTGGGTTTTTTTTTACTAACAGAGGCAACTACCTGCCTGTTGTACCCGGCACAGAGCAATCTTTGACCACTCCTGCCAGCAAGTCAACTGTTCCACACTAACAGAGAAGCTTTTCTTTTGGGCTGCTCTATTGACTGGCGTGACTGTCCATATCATGCTGATTGACAGCCAGCTTACTGAGGTTGAGGAGCTGGCTGTCAATCAGCATGACGTCCGCAGTCATGCCCCATCAACAGGGCAATGTGGAAAAGAAGCTGCTGCTCTGTAGATGTGATGTCAGCAGAAGCAGTTGAGTCACTAACAGGAGCGGTCTGTGACTGCTCTGCCGGTGGAGAATGTCGCCGGACACAACAGGCAGCTAGTTCGTAACTACCTGCCTGTTTGTTCTTAGGTGCATTAGAAAAAAAAAAAAAAAAGTACTGATGTATGTAAAGCGCTATGGAATTAATGGCGCTATTACAAGTTAATACATATATTATTACTAGGGCAGATCGAACGCCCAAAAAACCGGGACCGGCGGATCACTACCAGATATTAAAGAGTCCGATCCGCTCCGGAATCCGGAGCCCATATAATACGAAGATTAAAAACATTTGTGGCGGGGATAGGGGGGTAGGAGCGAGCGCGGTGTACTCACCGAGGAGCTGTAATGGCACACTCCTTCCGGGTCACGCTTTTAGCTTCCGAAGCCGACAATTCAATATTCATTGTTTTGCCCGCTCACTGGCGCGTGTAATTGGTTGCAGCTAGACGCTCCCCCACCCTGTGGCAGCTGACTGCAACCAAACACAGGCGCCAGGATGGCCGGTGGGTAGGGAAAGCAGTGCAAGTGTCTGTGTGTCAGTAAAAATAAACAATCAGCAGCACAGATATAGCTCGCGCTGCAGCCCCAGCTGTCGGGCTGTATCTGTGCTGTGTATCCAGTCGCACGTGCAAAGCTTTGCCGGGTTATGCCATGGCAGACTCGCACGAGTCCCTCGCAAGTGTGATTCCGGTCTAAGAGAAACTGCATGCGGCTTTTTTTTTTTATTTAGATTAAAAAAAAAAATGCGGTTCCCCCTAATTTTCATCCCCAGCCAAGATACTGCCTACTGAGGGCTGGTATTCTCAGCCGCCCAGTATTGCCGCATCTATTGGATGTGACAATCCTGGTGCAATACCGGCCCTTCCCGGTGGCCTAGTGCGGTACCAAATGGGGTAATAGAAGGGGTTAATAACAGCACACAGCTGCTACTAAGCTCTAGGTTTGTGATGGCACAGGCATCTATCAGATACCTACATCACAAACCTGTAAATAAACAGACACACATAAAAATCCTTTATTTGGAATAAAGTACAAAACGTGCCCTCCTTCACCACTTTATTAACCCCCCAACACAGCCCTCCATAGAATGAATGAGCTGCGCAGTGAGTGGTGAGTCCTTCACAGACCTGCATCTCCTAGCAGAAAATCATTTTTTTTTTTTTTTTTTGCCAAGAGATGCAGATTTTGTGCTGAAATGTTTACAGCATATTCCTGCATCCAATCTACACCTCCTGTCAAAAAAAAACCAAAAAAAATTTGGTGCTGAAATTTTACACCATATTCCTGCATCCAATCTATACCACCTGGAAAAAAAACAGTGTTGATGCATGTTTTGCTGCGTTTTTTTCCCGTGGTTTTTTTTCTGCGGTTTTTTAAATAGTTTTAAAAAGAAAACACATGCGGTCCCCCCAATTTTCATCCCCAGCCATGATAACGCCGGCTGGGGGCTGGTATATTTTCAGCCTGCAGCTGCCCGGTATTGCAGCATCTATTAGGTGTGACAATCCCGGTGCATTACTGGCCCTTCCCGGTGATGTGATGCGGTGACAATCGGGGTAATAGCAGGGGTTAATAGCGGCACACAGCTGCTATTAAACCCTAGGTTGTGATGGCACAGGCGTCTATCAGATACCTGCATCACACAAACCTGTAAATAACAGTAAATAAACACAGACACAGAAAAATCCTTTATTTGAAATAAAGTACAAAACGCTCCCTCCTTCACCACTTTATTAACCTCCAACACAGCCCTCCAGGTCCGGCATAATCCACACAAGGTCCCACGACGACACATCCAGCCCTGCTACATCTCAGAGTGAGCAGCCATAGAGAAGACTGCCAGCTCTGAGTGTAGCCTGAGCCGCGATAAGCAATGACTGCAGCAGAGACTGTCACAGGTTGTGGGCGCGTCAGCCTGTAACCAATCACAGATGAGAGGATGGCCGGTGGGCGGGGATGTGAATGCGCGACCCGGAAGCAGTGTGTCGCCATGACAGAGTCTCTGTAAGTATGAAACTGACGCTTATTTTTTGTTCTGTTTATTTTTACTTTGTTTGCAGAATCCGGATCGAGCACCCGGAATCCCGGGCCTGGGTCTGGCACCTAGATGTCATTGAAATTGCGCGGATCCGGACTTTTTAAGTGTAATATGTTTTTTTTTTCCACTGATACTATACATACTAGTGTTGAGCGAGTAGTTGACTCGCATATTCATTACGAGTAGCAGGCACAATGTAAGTCAATTGGAAATACTTTCTAAGCAAAGAGTAACCTGAAAGCCGTACTTTTCGTGCGACTAGCGAATAGTACGGCTTTCGGGTTACTTGATACTTAGTGAGTATTTTCCATTGACTTACATTGCGTCTGCTACTCATAAGGAATATGCGAGTAGCGGACAGTAATTGCTAACAGCATAGCAAGTACAAATAATTAACTACTTGCTCAACACTAATACGTACCCATTATAACCTATGGTGCTTTTCACACGTCCATGTTGTTACATGGACCTGTGTCCTTGCAAAACAGATGGAGACGTACAGTTTTTTCCTGCATCAAGGATGACCAGGACCAATGTAAGTCTTTGGGTCCATGAAATACACGTACTCCATCTCTATGTACATGGAGAACAGATCAAATAAGTTTAGGAGTGTTGGCACCTTAAGTGTGTACGCTTTAGAATGCTTACAAAATGTTTATTTTTTTACCAAATAACATAATGCAAAGTGAATGAATAACAGAGCAATCTAAATCAAATCAATATTTGTTGGGATCATTCTTTGTCTTCAAACCAGCAGCCGTTCATCTAGATACACTTGCATGCAGGGTTTTTTGTTTTTTGTTTTTTTATCAATTCTTACAATGAAGTTGTTCCAAACATCTTGGAGAGGTCACCACACATCTTCTTTTGATATAGTCTTACACACCTCCACTCTTCATGTACCCCAGACAAACACAATGATGTTGAAAGCAGAACTCTGTCGTGGTCATACCATCACTTTCCGGACTCCTTGTTCTTTATATTGAAGATTGTTCTTAATGATATTCGCTGTATATTTTACTAACTGCTGAGCCATTCATCGACTGACGGCAATCTATTGTGAATGGGGGATGGGGTGGCTTTAGAATGCAGCATTTTTCCACACCTGCCTTAAATGTTTGCACAGTACTGTATATTGTGGGTCTGTAATTGAGTATTTTAAAAAAAATATATAGCATTATATTGTGGTTTTACACAATAACATAATACAATTTTCGGTGACTGCATTTAGAAAATTTAATTTAAAGTCAATTTTGCATAAGTAGAAAATAAAACTTGTACATAACACAGCACTTCTGATGTCAGCGCACCACTACTGATGCTAGAATTTCTCCCATGCACAGAAACCCCAAACCAGGACCACAAACAATGTTTTTTTTGACACTGGCAAGATTACACATCTAACCTAAGCGTCCAGCTTGTGAGGTGCTGATGGGTTGGTTATGACAGTCGGTAGTCTATTGAAAACCCCATGTCTGCCATCATGGAGCTCTGTTGAAACTCTGGCTGTGGCTGGGCTTTAAAGAAGACTGTGATTTTTCTTATATATAGTTGAAAGTTTGTCTCCTGAAAGGACAAACAATTAGAAGTAGAGATGAGTGGACCCGTGGAAGTTCAGTTAGCCAGGTATAGCCGGACTTTTAAAAAAAAGTTTGGTTGGAACCTGGGCTTGACCTAAACCCCAATGGGAGTCATTAATTGGACAGTTCGAGTCTCTTCCGCCCACATGCAGTCAGCGATAGACAGAACACTTCCGGAGGCAGGTGGGCGGGGTATTTTTTCTTTTTTGTGGGGAGGGGGGGTGTACACTACATCCGATCATGCTTGCATGCTGTTACCCCTAGCGCAAGCTGATCAAACACTGCAAGTGGCTCTCACTGGACTGAGCACTGAATGTGCCCAAGCACAGCGATGCTCACGTGAGTGGTTTGCAGACGTAAAGCACCCAAACTCTGTTTTTATGTAAAGTTTGTATTCAATATGAACACCAAACCCTCAACCTCAGATTCACATATCTCTACTTAGAAGTAAAAAAAAACATGCAATCCCCAAATATAAAGATATTTTAATAAATACATGATATCACCATGTCAATAAAAGTCTGTTCTCAAAATATACCCAATCGGTAAACGCCGTAAACGTATGAAAAATTTAAACTCTCAAAATCGTGTGTTTTTTGGGTTGCCACAAAACTGTAAAAAAAATGCAGTAAGAAATGTTTAAAATATCATACTCATCCGAAAATTATATAAATAAAAGCATTGTATTGCCCCCATAAAAAAAAAATAAAGCCCTCAACTCCATTGACTGAAAAATGAAAACATTAGAAAATGTACAGATTAAATAAATTGTATTGTTTTTTGGTTTGTTTTTTTGAGTTTTTTCAGATTTTTTTTTCATGCCACAAATAAAATATAAAAATGGACAAGTTTGGTATTGCTGTAATTCTAATGACTTGAACAATTATGAAGCCAGGTTATGTCTACAAGACAATATATGCAGTAATACCAATTCCCAAAAACAATGTCAAAATTGTGGAGAGGGATTTTTTTTTTTTTTTTGCAATTTCACTACATTTTAATTTTTTTTTTTTTTTTCAGTTTTCATACACACTATGTAGTAAAATGAAGCATAATTCAAAAGTAGAACTTGTCCAGAAAAAACAAGCCCTCTAACGTCTGTGTGTGGAAAAATAGAATAGTTATGGCCCTTGGAAGAAAGGGAGGAAAGAATTAGAACGTAAAAATGGAAATTGACCATGTCGGGAAGAGGTTAGTGTGGTTGAGTAAAACTAACTTTTAATGAAGAGCACCCTGGTTGCTGGATTATTTTGTGATGCTCTAACTCAGGGGTCTCAAACTCGGCTGGGTGTATGGGCCGCACAGAGGAGAAAAATAATTTGGGGGGCCGCATTCTTTGCGGGACAAAGTGACTTTTTTTGGTACCATATATATTTTTTTTACACACCTTTTGGACCACTGATTTTCAACATTTTTCACTTGTTTATTATAACAAATGTGCACATTCTTTGGTTAAATATAAAAAAAAAAATTTGATGGTAAAAAAAAGTCATGTTTTATTTTGGTTTTTTGTTTTTTTTTTACATTGTATCCCTTTCTTGTAACTAATAGTCTTACAATTAGCACTATAGAAACATTTTGGCCAACATTTTTTAGTAATGTTCCCCATCCTATTGTAATGTTCCCACCTTGTCCCCATCCTATAGTAATGACCACAAGCTTGTCCCTATTCTATAGTAATGTCCCCATCCAATAGTATTATGCCCATCCTTGTAATGTCCCCATCTTTTAGTAATGTCCCAAGCCTTGTCCCCATCCTATAGTCATGTGCCCACCTTGTCCCCATCCTATAGACATGTGCCCACCTTGTTCCTATTCTATAGTAAGGTGCCCACCTTGTCCCCATCCTATAGTCATGTGCCCACCTTGTCCCTATTCTATAGTAAGGTGCCCACCTTGTCCCCATCCTATAGACATGTGCCCACCTTGTCCCTATTCTATAGTAAGGTGCCCACCTTGTCCCTATTCTATAGTAATGTGCCCACCTTGTCCCTATTCTATAGTAATGTGCCCACCTTGTCCCCATCCTATAGACATGTGCCCACCTTGTCCCCATCCTATAGACATGTGCCCACCTTGTTCCTATTCTATAGTAATGTGCCCACCTTGTCCCCATCCTATAGACATGTGCCGACCTTGTTCCTATTTTATAGTAAGGTGCTTACCTTGTCCCCATCCTATAGACATGTGCCCACCTTGTCCCCATCCTATAGACATGTGCCCACCTTGTCCCCATCCTTTAGACATGTGCCCACCTTGTCGCCATCCTATAGACATGTGCCCACCTTGTTCCTATTCTATAGTCATGTCCCCATCCTGTAGTAATGGGTGGTGGGGGCAGTGGCGGTGGCCTGTGAAAGGGGGCGCTATAATTTACCGATCGCTCTCGGCTTCCACCCACGGACGCTGGAGTGAAGCTGAGGGAGCGGTCTCCAGCCCCAGATCCACAGTGATTGGAGAGAACGGCCTTGTGACCGATCTCTCCAATCAGAGCTGGGGGCGGGTGAAACTGAGGTCACCCAGCTCCAGCCAATGATCGGTGCTACAGCTGCACTGATCAGGGCTGGATTTCAATGTTACAGCCATTTTCAATCGGTGAAACATTACAGTGGCTGTGATTGGCTGACGAACGCCGCACAGCCAATCACAGCCTCCGTAGGTCCGGGGAGGAGACACCACCCCTCCTGAGGCTCCCTCCTCCCCGAATCTAAGGTATATTTGCGATTTGCAATGCAAACAGCGATCGCAGCTACCGGGGCTGCGATTTCACCATGACATACTGGGTATGTCATGGGTCCTTAAGTACCAGGGAGCCATAACGTACCCAGTATGTCATAGGTCGCTAAGGGCTTAATGTGCCGTCCTTCACATACACAAAAAATAAAAAAACACCATTCTTCTCACCTGTCCCGCGTTCCCTCGGCTCCTCATCTCTGCTTCTTGATGTCTGCAGGCCGTGCCCCCGGTGACTATCGCGGCCGGTGCAGGGGCCGCAGCCACTGGCAGCGATTTATGTCAGATCAGATGGTTGTTTTGCCGGCGCTGCGCGCGCACAGTCCTTGCCTCTGAGAACGCAGCGTCGGCAAAACACTCATCTGACAAAGTGCAGACAGTGGCTGCGGCCCCTGCACCGGCCGCGATAGTGACCAGGGGCACGGGCCCGGGGCCGCACGAAGCAGCCTGACGGGCCGCGCGTTTGAGACCCCTGCTCTAACTCAAGGTTTAGTTACAACAATCCAAAAGACACAACTGTAGCATTTCATTCCTTAATCAGACAATCGGATATAGCAAGTAGATAAGATAAATGGGATATATACATCTATAAATAAACCCCATATCCATGAAAAATGGACATGGGCTCTCCTGTTGCCACTCAGGACTTATCGTTTAACTCACACCCAAGACACACTGATACAGAGAGCCCCAAGATGCCTAAATGTAGGGGGGGGAAAACAAACGTATAATTATATAGAACTCGTCATAGAATTGCTGTTAACCAAAATTCAACATGATATACTCAAAATATCAGAGGAAATCTGACACTGTCATGGATGAAAGGAAACCGTTTTTATTATCAGAAAAACATCAAAACCGAAAAGAATAAAAAATATCTTATTGAATGGGGCATTCCAGCTTTTGGCCTCCAAAGTGAATCACATATAATGAGTACGTGATAGTGTCTGTGGAAAGAAAAAAAAAAATATATTTTTTATTTTATTCAAAATGTATAATACCAGCACAAAGCTACACTGTGGGACGAAGCCCATACAGAAAGCGCACGAAGGGGCAAGCCAATTCCTATACAACCCTGAATGTAAGCTCAACATTAAGACAGTGGGGTCTTTCCTTTTGAGGATACATTCTCTACCACCCCCTCTTCTCAAAGAGAGTACATGATCTATGATAAAATTTTTAATTCAACAGGCTGAAAAGGAACAGTGCAATAGGGTCTTATCCATGGAAAAATTATGGATTCAATTGTGTGAATCAGCTCACCGTACAAAGGCTCAATCCCGATTCCGTCCTGGAGCGCGGACAGGCACTGCCACGGCCCGGTATAATGTAAGAAGTCCAGCTCTTTCAGGCAAAGAATCACGTCTTTATTTCATCATGCAGACACAGGGAATAACATGACCAGCACTACGCGTTTCAGGTGAAAATACTCACCCTTAATCATGATGCTGGGAAGACGGTGCTACAGAGTTTATATGCAAATGCTAATTAGTGGAACAGATGTTTAAATCACTCGAGCACCTTACATATTTGAGAATAAAGTTACCATGAAAATTATTACATACATACAAGATAAAATACAATACAGGTATCAATGGTTTTCTGGATTAAGTTAGGAATGTGTATAGATTCCAATACAATAGTTATGGTGCACCAATGTGCATGTGCAGGTATAGCATTTACAAATGGATGTGCATAAAATATGCGCAAGTACATTACCTTACATATATAAATAAATCTGCACATATATGAAGATGCACTCAAGAATTTTTATGTTATTTTTTTATTTATTTATTTTGCATATTGTATTTTTATTATTTTTATTTTTTTATTCTTTTTTTGTTTATTTATTTCTATGTATATATGCACGTATATGTGTGCACATATGCATACATTTTTCTTCCTCATTTATGTTCGATTGTAATACAATATGCAATGTTTCCAATAAAACATGACAGTTTATTTAGAATTATATGTTTATATTCCCCCCATGTGCTATTAAAAAATTCATGCTACCTTTGAGCAAAATTTTTTTTAGTGCAAGTGATTAGGGTTACCTAAAATAACCCGCATTTTATGCCAATACTATATTCACATGAATTTATTTTCCAGATAGAAAGACTGATTTTTAATTTTATAGGAAAGACTTCATTGTTTATTCAATGAAATCCTCTCTTCTCTGCCCCCCGGTCCATTACTAGGCTATACTCAAGTGAGCAAACTGAGATGTAGGCTATATTAAAGCGGAGGCCACCTAATCATGTTGTAAGTTTATGGCTATCTGCTTGTTAATACTGATAAAATGACCAAACTCTGAAAGTGCCACAATACGTTCATTTCTAATTTCGGCATTGTAGAATTAAATTCAAATAATTTTAAAAGGGAACTTAAACACATTCTGCGGCTAACATGCATTCCTATCAATATGAGAGAATCCATGCGCCACAGACAAAGCAAAGAAAATCGCATCATGGCTGAACGGATAAAGCAAACAGAAATCACATAAGCCGCACATAATGTGAGCTGAGGTTGTAGGTCACAATGTTTGGGGATGAGTTCTTATATTGCAGATGGTTAATTATCAATAGATATTTTTCAGATTTAGTGCGCATGCATTAAATCAGTATTGATAAGAGTTGTAAATACCAGTGAATATTATGAGGTGCAAAGATTTTTTCGTCACAGTGTAGCACCAAAACAAGTCTTCACTGTTTATTATTAATAAAAAATCATGAGATCTCTGCGGAGATTCACAGATCAATCATGAGATTCTGCGAGTTACCCCCTCTATGCGACCTGTGTACCCTCTCTATACCATATACCTGTAGGGTGTCAAACGTGCCCTGATGTTTATTAATGAAATGTTTAGATAACTGGGATATACCTCCAGAAGTTTTTTTTATGTGCTATATCATATAAATGTTCTTTTATACGTATGTGAAGTTCCCGTTTTGTGCTTCCAATATATTTTAATTTGCAGGTTGTGCATTCTGCCAGGTAAACTATGTATGTACTTTTGCAGTTAATAAAAGTTTTTATTGCATAGCTACTACTAGTATTGCTGTTAGCAAAAGATGTGGTTTTTCTAGGAGTCAGTGGACATAGTTTACACTGTTTTCTCGCACATTGATAAGAACCCTTTAAGGACAACCAATTGGTGCCTGGGAGATTTGGTTTCTTATTGTTAATGTCACTCGGGGATAGTTTGTCACCCAGTGATTTTGCTCTTTTTGCAACTACTCTGCAATTGTTTTTAAGAATTTTTTACAACCTGCAAATTAAAATATATTGGAAGCACAAAACGGGAACTTCACATACGTATAAAAGAACATTTATATGATATAGCACATAAAAAAACTTCTGGAGGTATATCCCAGTTATCTAAACATTTCATTAATAAACATCAGGGCACGTTTGACACCCTCCAGGTATATGGTATAGAGAGGGTATACAGGTCGCATAGAGGGGGTAACTCGCAGAATCTCATGATTGATCTGTGAATCTCCGCAGAGATCTCATGATTTTTTATTAATGATAAACAGTGAAGACTTGTTTTGGTGCTACACTGTGACGAAAAAATCTTTGCACCTCATAATATTCACTGGTATTTACAACTCTTATCAATACTGATTTAATGCATGCGCACTAAATCTGAAAAATATCTATTGATAATTAACCATCTGCAATATAAGAACTCATCCCCAAACATTGTGACCTACAACCTCAGCTCACATTATGTGCGGCTTATGTGATTTCTGTTTGCTTTATCCGTTCAGCCATGATGCGATTTTCTTTGCTTTGTCTGTGGCGCATGGATTCTCTCATATTGATAGGAATGCATGTTAGCCGCAGAATGTGTTTAAGTTCCCTTTTAAAATTATTTGAATTTAATTCTACAATGCCGAAATTAGAAATGAACGTATTGCAGATTAAACTGTGGCACTTTCAGAGTTTGGTCATTTTATCAGTATTAACAAGCAGATAGCCATAAACTTACAACATGATTAGGTGGCCTCCGCTTTAATATAGCCTACATCTCAGTTTGCTCACTTGAGTATAGCCTAGTAATGGACCGGGGGGCAGAGAAGAGAGGATTTCATTGAATAAACAATGAAGTCTTTCCTATAAAATTAAAAATCAGTCTTTCTATCTGGAAAATAAATTCATGTGAATATAGTATTGGCATAAAATGCGGGTTATTTTAGGTAACCCTAATCACTTGCACTAAAAAAAATTTTGCTCAAAGGTAGCATGAATTTTTTAATAGCACATGGGGGGAATATAAACATATAATTCTAAATAAACTGTCATGTTTTATTGGAAACATTGCATATTGTATTACAATCGAACATAAATGAGGAAGAAAAATGTATGCATATGTGCACACATATACGTGCATATATACATATAATAAATAAATAAACAAATAATAAAAAAATAAAAATAATAACAAAAATACAATATGCAAAATAAATAAATAAAAAAATAACATAAAAATTCTTGAGTGCATCTTCATATATGTGCAGATTTATTTATATATGTAAGGTAATGTACTACATTTGTAAATGCTATACCTGCACATGCACATTGGTGCACCATAACTATTGTATTAGAATCTATACACATTCCTAACTTAATCCAGAAAACCATTGATACCTGTATTGTATTTTATCTTGTATGTATGTAATAATTTTCATGGTAACTTTATTCTCAAATATGTAAGGTGCTCGAGTGATTTAAACATCTGTTCCACTAATTAGCATTTGCATATAAACTCTGTAGCACCGTCTTCCCAGCATCATGATTAAGGGTGAGTGTTTTCACCTGAAACGCGTAGTGCTGGTCATGTTATTCCCTGTGTCTGCATGATGAAATAAAGACGTGATTCTTTGCCTGAAAGAGCTGGACATCTTTTCTTCTTACAAAAATTATGGATGTCAAAGTGTATTCTCACCTAGACAGGTAGATGTAGGATGAAAGTATGAGTGTGAGCTGCTGCGGATCCATGGGCTCCACGAGCCGGGATATATGCAAGGTGTAGGAGGAGATTGTGAATATCCTGCATTGCTACTGTAACCAAAGATGTCACTCAATTGGAAACAGATGAGAATATACCTGGTTTTTATTGATCTACGAGTTTCAAAGTCATCCAACTTCTTCCTCAGGATCCAGCCACATTTAAAGTTTACAACATGTTCAATCCAAGAACGCAAGTGACGGCACTGCTGGAATCGCGCCGTCATCGAAGGTGTGTGTAGCCTTTTTTATTTTAACAGGGCAAACATGGTAAATGAGAAGGGGTTGTCCGAGTAGTGGACAAGCTCTTTAAAGGGTCTGCCGCATCTTGTTTGTGCTTTAGTTTCTGTGACATTGGCTGATAAATACCCATTGCCTTTTTGCTATGTTTAGAAATTCATTTGGAGGAATTTTTTAAAGTTCTTTTGGCTATGCTTTTAATTTAACTTTAGTGTAAGGACTTGCAAGTAGTGATGGGCAAACCCAGACTGTAAATTTTATGGATCTGTACCGGATATCTAGTATCCATGCACCGATCCCAAACACGGAATTCTCAGGGAATTCCATGTAACTATTTGGATTCAGCCACCTGGATAATTAAAAAATAAAAGTACGGAATAAAGCAGAAGAGTTATACTTACCTAGTCTCCCACGCATCTGTAAAACTACTTCTGGGGCCGCTCATTACACTCATACATATTCACTGCTTCCACGCCAACCGGCAGTCCCAGCATCTGTGATTGTTTACAGTCAGACTGTACCCCCACCCTGTGTGACACTGTGTGTGATTTCTTGGAATTACGGTGTCTATATATCTATAGTGGTGTAAAAATAAATAAATACAAAAATTGGCATTGAGTCCCCCCATATTATGATACCCAGCATAGATAACGTATACGGCTAGAGGCTGCAGCCCCCAGCCTTGTGCTTATATTGGCAGTGTATCAAAATAAGAGGGACCAATGAGGCTTTTTTTATCATTTCAATAAATAATTAAAAAAACGGTGAGCAGTCCCCACCAATTTTGATATTCAGCTGTGATAAGCCGTTATCTGGGGTCTGGTATTCTCAGGCCAGGGAGGCCCATAGTTACTGGGCCCTTCCATCCTAAAAATAGCCTGCAGCTGCCCAGAATTATTGCATCTATTAGATGCGACAATCCCAGCACTGTACCTGGCTCATCTCGATTGCCCTGTTGCAGTGGTTATCTGGGTAATCAGCCACAGAGCCGTGTGGGAGACTTGGTAGGTACAGTCATATGAAAAAGTTTGGGCACCCCTATTAATGTTAACCTTTTTTCTTTATAACAATTTGGGTTTTTGTAACAGCTATTTCAGTTTCATATATCTAATAACTGATGGACTCAGTAACATTTCTGGATTGAAATGAGGTTTATTGTAGTAACAGAAAATGTGCAATCCGCATTTAAACAAAATTTGACCGGTGCAAATGTATGGGCACCCTTATCAATTTCTTGATTTGAACACTTCTAACTACTTTTTACTGACTTATTGAAGCACTAAATTGGTTTTGTAACCTCATTGAGCTTTGAACTTCATAGGTAGGTGTATCCAATCATGAGAAAAGGGATTTAAGGTGGCCACTTGCAAGTTGTTCTGCTATTTGAATCTCCTATGAAGAGTGGCATCATGGGCTCCTCAAAACAACTCTCAAATGATCTGAAAACAAGGATTATTCAACATAGTTGTTCAGGGGAAAGATACAAAAAGTTGTATCTGTCAGTTTCCCCTGTGAGGAACATAGTAAGGAAATGGAAGAACACAGGTACAGTTCTTGTTAAGCCCAGAAGTGGCAGGCCAAGAAAAATATCAGAAAGGCAGAGAAGAATGGCGAGAACAGTCAAGGACAATCCACAGACCACCTCCAAAGACCTGCAGCTTCATCTTGCTGCAGATGGTGTCAATGTGCATCGGTCAACAATACAGCGCACTTTGCACAAGGAGAAGCTGTATGGGAGAGTGATGCGAAAGAAGCCGTTTCTGCAAGCACTCCACAAACAGAGTCACCTGAGGTATGCAAAAGCACATTTGGACAAGCCAGTTACATTTTGGAAGAAGGTCCTGTGGACTGATGAAACAAAGATTGCGTTGTTTGGTCATACAAAAAGGCGTTATGCATGGAGGCAAAAAAACCACGGCATTCCAAGAAAAGCACTTTTTACCCACAGTAAAATTTGGTGGAGGTTCCATCATGCTTTGGGGCTGTGTGGCCAATGCCGGCACCGGGAATCTTGTTAAAGTTGAGGGTCGCATGGATTCAACTCAGTATCAGTAGATTCTTGACAATAATGTGCAAGAATCAGTGAAGTTACACAGGGGATGGATATTTCAGCAAGACAATGATCCAAAACACCGCTCCAAATCTACTCAGGCATTCATGCAGAGGAACAATTACAATGTTCTGGAATGGCCATCCCAGTCCCCGTACCTGAATGATTTGAAGCGTGCTGTCCATGCTCGGCGACCATCAAACTTAACTGAACTGGAATTGTTTTGTAAACAGGAATACAAATATACCTTCATCCAGGATCCAGGAACTCATTAAAAGCTACAGGAAGCGACTAGAAGCTGTTATTTTTGCAAAAGAAGGATCTACAAAATATTAATGTCACTTTTATGTTGAGGTGCCCATACTTTTGCACCAGTCAAATTTTGTTTAAATGCGGATTGCACATTTTCTGTTAGTACAATAAACCTCATTTCAATCCAGAAATGTTACTGAGTCCATCAGTTATTATATATAGGAAACTGAAAAAGCTGTTGCAAAAACCCAAATTGTTATAAAGAAAAAAGGTTAACATTAATAGGGGTGCCCAAACTTTTTCATATGACTGTATAACACTGCTGCACTAATCCACCCAGCCCTTTCTAGCACCATTTTAAAGCACAATATTTAGGTTCCCATAGACTTATATGAGGATTGGCGTTAGGGTAAATATTCAGGATTAATTCTGGTCCCGAACCAGGTTTTTTTAAAAAAAAAATCTGGTTGGACCAGCCAATCCTGAATAACTGCGGGTTCACCCACCTATCTGACATCACACCTGAAAGATACTGACGAGCCTTTCTTGAATGTTCTAGCATGCCCCCTTTCTGGTTCTACAGTATATATACCCCATTTTATGTCTGATGTTTGTATATAATTTGTCCTCAGGAAGAAGCCATAAGGCTTTGAAACGCGTAGACAAATAAAATTATTCCTTCTACATGGATCCTGTTTTCTACGGCAGCGCAGTCTATTAATCCTTTTCTTTTCATATTTGAACTGCATGTCCACATGGGTTCTGCTGCAGCCGTATTTACGCCATTACAGTGGTTGTGACTCTCACAAGACCCTATTTGCGCTTACTGTTCCTTCCAGCATTTTTAACCAAGAAAGACAAAGCATCACTTTTACTCTCCGAAATATTCAGGTTTTTTATTTGAATAGACTGACAGCACTTATATTATCAGAAATACACATTGCCTAATAATTGTGGACACAGTGTATATGAAGGAAAATCATGTAACCTTTGACCACTACGCGAGTTTGAATTGAGTGGAATTTCAATTGTTCTGTTCCTTAGTCCCCTAACTCATAGCACCCTGAATGAACTTCACCAGAACAACTCCTTTCAATTGATTTATTGAAAGAAATGAACAGTCCGCCGTTTTATTCAGATGATATGGAGCCTGAGGAGATGGAGGACACAATTCTAACACCAAGCTGTGTTGCTGGTTCTGCGAGCCTAGTGTTAGGGATCCTGACAGTGGTAATAGATAAGGCAGAGTTTGCTGTGATATATACAGTGCCTTTTGAAAGTTATTCACGCATCTAGCCATTCTTCCAATTTTGTTACACTACAACCTGTGTTTAAATATTTTTTTAATCCTATTTGTGTGTGATGCATGAGAGCTAAATAGTGTGTTGGGGAAGTGAAGTGAGAAAAATATAGGTACAAATTAAATGTATGGGATAAAATAAATCAAAATTGACATGTGAATATGTATTTAACCCTTTTGCTCTGAAGCCTCTAAACATTTCTGGTGCAAGCAATTACCTTTATAAGTCCCATGCTTAGTGACAGGAAGTCCACCTATGTGCAATCTAAGTGTCCCATTCTCTGTCAGTATTTACACACCTTTTGTGAAAGGCCACAGAGGCTGCAACACCATTAAGCAAAAGGCACCACTAACCAAACCATGAAGACCAAAAGATCTCCAAACAAGTCAGAGACAAAGCTGTTGAAAAGTACAAGTCAGGGTTGGGTTCTAAAAATGTATCCCACTTTCTGATAATCCTCTGGAGTATCACCAAATCTATTATCATCAAATGGAAAGAAGTTGGTACCAAAACAAACCTACAAAGAGAGGGCCGCCCACCAAAACTCTCAGCCCGGGCAATGAGGCAGTAGTCAGATCTGCAGCACAGAGACCAAAGATAACCCTGAAGGAGCTGCAGAGTTCTCAGGAAGAGAATTGAGTATCTGTCCATATGACCACAATAAGCCATACACTACATAGAGCTGGCCTTTATGGAAAAGTCGCCAGAAAAAAAACTTTACTTACAGTCAAAAATTGGAAGACTCAATTTGATTTTGCCAAAAGTCATGTGAGAGACTCCCAAAATGTAAGGAGGAAGGTGCTGTGGTCAGATGAGACCAAAATTTAACTTTTTGGCCACCATGGTAAACGCTATCTCTGGCATTAAACCAACACAGCTCATTACACTAAGAACACCATCACACTATTTAATCACGTCATTAAACATTGTAAAAAAAAAAAAAAAAAAAACGTGGCAAGAGACCATGCTTTTTAATGATACCACTCAAAAAAGTGGAATAAAATGCGATCAAATAGACACATGTAAATAAAAGTGGTGCAGCTGAAAATTTCAGCCTGTAAAAAACAAGACCCCATATAGCTCCATCAGTGGAAAAATAAAAAGCTATAGCTTTCAGAATAGAGCACTGCAAAAATAATTATTTTTTTATAAAATTGTTTTATCTTCAAATATGGTGATGCAAAACTTTTTTTTGTACAAAAAAAAGCGTCGTTTTAGTGCGTTTGTAGCCTCAAAAAATATATAAATCTGGTATTGCTGTAATCGTACCGACCCAAAGAATAAAGACGTCTAATCACTTATACCAAAAGGTGAATGGCATAAAATATAAAAGCAATTTTTGAACTGCTGATTTGCTCATTCTTCCTCCCAAAGATCACAGTAAGACTCGGCTCACATTTATCTGCGCTCTATGATGTGCACTTACACCAGGTTTTACATGTAAATCTCTGAAATACATGATTCACACAATGCCCCTGACAGAACATTCACTATAATGAGGTAGAAGGAGTCACCTTGAACTCAGTTTGTCATTTGATCCGGAGGTGTCCATCTTTTCAGTGGTGCATATCAGTGTAAGCCGTGTAGCGGGGTGGGCTCTTTAGGATACACCAAAGTCACAAACGGGGCCCCAAAACTAGATCAACCAACAAAAAGTACTTTACTACAATATGGATATGAACGTAATCAATACAGGAGAGAACACTCAGGGAAAATCCACAGATACTCAGCGAAGAGGCTAAGACCCTTGTGCTATACAGCGTGGCGCCTTACAATATGTGGCAACTACAATATATACACTAGTATTACCTACAGGAGTGACTGGATAATCCAACCACCAACTATCCATTAATAACCTTTAACCTGAAAGAATTGAATGGGTGTGTTATACAAGCCGCCTGCAGCACAGCACAGCAGTTTACAAACTTACAATAAATTCACTCTAAATCTCAACTAAATATTCCATAGCCCCAATATAACTACAGTGAACTTTGATCGAGGGTACTTTCTCAGATTCTCCTGGAATGGCCAAAGAAATTATAATATACTGCTTAGCTGTAAACGGAGTGTTACAACTTGAACAAATAGCACATACTTATATTGTTCTTCACAAGTTCCCTCCTGGATGAGCTCAAATATGGCCTAAAGTACATGATAGGCCTTAGCAACACCTAGAAGTAAGTGAAGTCATTGTGGTCCACACAGAATACACAATGGTGAAGAGATAGGTGATATAGCCGTGGAAACGGTGATCCCAAATGGTGATCTGCAGTAACTGCAGCCTGACAGTAACTATATGTCTAAACTAACTGCAGGCCCTGACTCAGTCTCAAATATTCTGGCGCCAAACTGTTGTGAGGTCCGTGCTCGGTTACCCACTGCGATGTTGCAGTGAGCCTTAGATATCTTATCGACCCGGGTCTTTTCTAGACAATACGAATGAAGTTCGCAGTCAGACAAGAGGCTCTCCAACAGATGAGCAACTCTGCTGGTAACTGTGGCTTAACTCCTCAGCAACGCCAGCGTCCTATCAGCAATTTTCTCACATCTGGTAAGGATTTGTTAAAAAAATGTTAAACGAATATCCTCATGTGCCAAAGCGGAGTCAGGCAAAGCAGTTTACCATTAATCAAAGGATAACATTACCTGGATGTTGATAAGTGCAGGTTCATACCGAAATGCGCATTGGGCGCATTCCCACTGCACTTACCAACATCCAAGTAATGTTATCCTTTGATTAATGGTCAACTGCTTTGCCTGACTCCGCTTTGGCTTGCTAAGTAGCTATGTTGCCCCTATGTTTCATTCATGTCGTTTATGGTCAGTGTCTATGCTAATATTTACTATATAAAGGCACCCTTTCTCTGCTGCAAATAGTCTATAAATCAATATTGATTGAGCTTTGATTCTGCGATTTTTTTTGCAGCTTAGATAGTATATGACAATATACGATCCTACTTTATATTTATATTTAGTTTTATTGGGTGTCATTTTTTAGGATTTACACTGACTAATGACATGGGGATATTTTTTTAACATCTATGCTACACATTTGTTCGCTAAATATGATTGTTTCTGATGTACTCCTTCCCACGTTTCATGTTGGGTGTTTTTCTGCATGAACTAATTATTGATTATATATTATCAGTGGTTTTGAATTAACTTCATGCACAGAATACACCTTACATTAAGGATTAATTTTCATCTCTTTGAGTATGTCAGTTATTAGCGGTTCTTCAGGCTAATTATTCAATGTTTGGCCCATTAATTTCTAGACTGAGGATTTTTGCAGTCTGATTGGTGTATTTTCTTGCATCTTGATGTTATCATACCTGTTGTTTTGCAGTGATGTAATCCGTTTTTCTCCCCTACCACCTCTGCACCAATAAAATTTATATTTTGGACCTATTGATCGCCTTTCTCCTTTCTTGTTTACTATTGTCCTTGCGATTTGGTCCGTATGTTAGTCCTATAAGTCTGCAGGCTATATATATATTCATATATGTATATATGTTTTTTGCTTATTAATATGCAGCTATTTTTAACACCTATATTTACAAAACGGATTATGACTGATGGAAAAAAACGGAAGTGTGAAAAACACGGTAGCTGTGAGCTTAGGCTCCAGCTGATAGGTACCGTGTTTTTCCAAAAATAAGACAGTCTCATACTTTTTTTGCCCCCCAAAAAAGCACTAGGGCTTATTGGTCTTATTTTTGGAGAAACATGCTTGGGGTAAGTTTACCCCCCAAAAAACCAAACCCCTCCACTTCTCAGGAGAATCATACTTACCAGCTCCCGACGTCTGCGTGGCTCCCAGGTCCTCCCTGTGATCTCCAGTGGGTGCTGCATGCCGTCCTCCCCTGCTGCTGGCTGACGCTGACACACACACAGACACAATTTACGTCCAGCGTTACAGAATACTTCTGGCCGCAGGGAATGATGGGAGGAAGTCACGTGTCTGGCCCGCAGGTGCTGTAAGTAAGCATTCTTGCGCTCCACTGCACTGCCTCCCAGGATTCTGCCAGTCTGAAGAAATTGGTGTCGCTGGATGGGGTGAGTATGTGTGTGATGTGATGTGTGTGATCCAATGTTTGTGTGTGTGATCTGATTGTGTGTGTGTGAGATTGGATGTTTGTTTGTGCGATCTGATTGTGTGATCTGATTGTGTGTGTATGAGATCGGATGTTTGTGTGTGCGATCTGATTGTGTGTGTGTGAGATCGGATGTGTGTGGGGGTGTGATCACTGCAGGTCCTGCCGATCGGCATCTGTGAGTGTGATTGCGGGGTGCCCGCTTTCTATAATGAAGTGTTGTGTAGTATCTGTAACTTTTTTAGCTGCATGGACACTTCATTATTGAACCGCGACTAGGGCTTATTTTTGGGGGAGGGCTTATATTTAAGCCTTGCTCCAAAAATGCAGAAAATCCCTGCTAGGGTTTATTTTTGGGGGAGGGCTTATTTTTGGAAAAACACGATATCTAAGTTGTATTTCAACCTTAAAGACCGTAATATATCAATATGTTCATCTATTTAAAACACCTTTTATCTTATGAAAAATGTACTCTATGTGTAAATAAAAGCATTTGCTTGAAATAGTTTAATCAAAATATCCATTATTTCAAATAAATCAATAACGTGGAATTTAAATGGCTTCCTCTTTTCCCTGCAGGCTAGACTTTCACATGGATCACTTTGACCAACTTCAGGAAGGTGCATAGACCGTTATCTGGTATACAGTCATAAATATGGGAAAGAACATGAACATGGAAAGTATTTGAAAAAACAAAAAAAACCTATCCTTCATATTGCATAGCATGATGAGACTCACAGAGAACTCAATACTTAAATAGAGCAATGTATAAATGTAAGGTTCACAAAAGTATAAATATAATTCAGAAAATAATTTGATATTTTAATAAATAAAGATTTAAATAACTGTTCCAATAATATGTTCCTCCCTGAAGTGACAATTTGAATATTTCCCAGAGGAGCATTGCAGCTATAAGACTCCTCACCACTGACAGCCAGATGGGTTTGTCAGTCTAGTTATCCCCTTAGACCCCACTACAGCTTCTCATACGGCCAGATCAGATCTCATAATTTCACTGACAAGGGACAATCATCCCGAAACACCGGGTCTGCAAATTGAGGGTCTGATCTGGTATAACTCCTAGGTCATATGACAAGGCTTGTTAAAGGGCCACTTTTGACTTTTAGGATTGCTACTTCCAAGAGGTGGCACTAGAGTTCATCTCCTTCCTCCCTAAAGAGAGAATTTGAATATTTCCCACAGGAGCATTGCAGCTATAAGACTCCTCACCACTGACAGATTGATTTGTCAGCCTCCGCAAGGAGAAAAGTTTTCCCAAAAATATGTAGGCAAATTTTCTTCCTCCTTTCCTGTGTATAGTGGCCGCCGCTGATGTGTGATCCTGTGGTAGCGAGACGCTAATATACACAGGAGAAGGATGATTATTTATGTCTATACCCTTTATCTATCCCCCCATTTTTTGGAGATGGCTGGACTGTCGTTGTGAATAAGCATTTGAACCTTGTGTCATTCCCCCCAAAGAACTCCATTGTAGATTGTAAGTGCTCATGAGCAGGGTGTCTTTATTTTTGCAATAATTATTGTATCTTCTATAACTGTTATTTGCTTGTATATAAACCTCTGAATTGTAAAGTGCTGCAGAATATGTTGGCGCTATAGAAATAAAGATTATTACTTGTCCCTTGCACTATAGACACCAACACTGTGTCTATAGATGATTTTTGCAATCACCATAAGGGGAGGGGCGGAATATTGTAACTGAGAGGGTGGAAAGGTACACTGAGCTCTTGGACGTGTCAAGTGTGCGCTGAATTCCATTCATTTACAAATGTAATGAAACTGTTTTTCTGAAATTACATTTACTAAAATTGACAGAATCAGTAGGATTTTTATAGGGGCTAAGTGTTACACACCTCTCCTGGATCTGTGCTTTGCTTTCCTCATTCTGATCCGCCAAACCCTGTTTTTTTCACATAAGGCTTTGGTGATGGCCCAATCTATCAAAATATAAAATCAATTAATCTGATGAGTAAACAGCATAGCAGCAAAAAATTTCAAATGCCAAAATACATTTTTTGGTCGCCACGAATTTTGTGCAAACTATAATAACAGGTGATCAAAACAGTACCATTAAAAACTTCAACGAGATGCAAAAAATAAGCCATCACTGAGCCCCATATCCTGAAACATGTGAACGCTATGGGTTTTGAAAAACGGTGCAAAAAGTGCTGCACTTTTTTTGGACAAATTTGTGATTTTTTTTTAACACCTTAAATAAAAGT
Source organism: Anomaloglossus baeobatrachus (assembly GCF_048569485.1). NCBI lineage: Eukaryota > Metazoa > Chordata > Amphibia > Anura > Aromobatidae > Anomaloglossus > Anomaloglossus baeobatrachus. The sequence goes on from NC_134358.1 coordinate 134,306,815, forward strand.
AAATGTATACATGTTTGGTGTCTACGAACTCATACCTACCTGAGGCATCACACTGACACATCAGTGTTACCATACAGTGAACACGGTGAATAAAATATCCCAAAAACTATTGTGCAATCGCACTTTATTTTGCAATTTTGTCCACACTTGGAAACTTTTTGCCGTTTTTCAGTACATTATATGGTAAAAGTCATGGTTTCATTTAAAAGTGCAACTTGTTCCACAAAAAATAAGCCCTTATATGGAGAGATTAACGGAAAAATAAAAATGTTACGGCTCTTGGAAGAAGGGGAGCAAAAAAAACAAATAAACGGAAAATCGCCCGAGGGTGAAGGGGTTAAAAGATACCCTACAAAATAGTTAATAAAAAATGACCATATATCAACTTTCAGTTGGCATAATTTCAATATGTCTATCTATTGTTTGGGGGCCTTAGATGGATTTGAAGAATTGTTCAGAAACCTTTTTTGTAGGGAACGATCTACAATCCCAAAAATGTAGGGCTCTATAAAATATAATGAAGATGAGAATGCAATAATTTGAGAATATTTTCTTCATAACAGAAAATAGAATGCAGATAAGAAATTAAAAGTTAGAGATTTTTCAAATTTATTTGAAAAGTTAAAGGTAACCACATATCTCAAAAATATTAGGACAGGGTCGGCCATGCCTACCATTGTGGCATCCCCTCTTCTTTTTACCAAACTCTGTAAACATAAAGGAAGTGAGACCATTTTCTGGAGTTTGGGGGAGGTATGTTGTCTCATTCTTGTCTGATCTAGGACTCTCGCTACTCAACAGTTCTGGGTCGTCTTTCCTGCTTTTTTCATCTCATAATGTGTCAATTGTTTTCTGTTGGTAAAAGGTCTGGCCTGCAGACAGCCAGTTCATCACCTGAACTTTTCTTCTGCGAAGCCATGTTGTTGTGATGGATGCAGTATGTCTTTAAGAATAGCAATGTGAATATAGAAATGATAGTGAACACCTAAAACGTACCTTTTAATAATAGATCGATAAAAAGGTCAATAAACAGACCCCAGGATAAAAAACAGACAGACAAGGACAATTGTATATGTAACAATAACAAGAGAGGGTAACGCCAGGCAATGGTCACCCCCTAGGGTAACAATACATGCCAGTCACCTCACACAAAAAAGCCCTGGACGATCATGAACAGGACCAACCTGCTGTCATTTCAAGAACAGCTCTGATACAAGTAAAGATAAGGGAACGGTCTTACCCAATCCGCCGTAATCCCCCTCCTTGTATGATAAATACCCCTGCTCGGTGATGTGGCTTGTTCAGGTCAGAAAACCTGGTCCTCTTCCTTATGACCCAGGATCCCCATAGACATAAAATGTGTGCTTTATATAGGGTCATGTTTGACCACAATCAGTAAATACACATCTCCCCTGATGATTTTGGAAACGCGTTGGGAGACAGTACCCTCTGTGATACTTTGGTGATGCGGTCTATGGGGATCCTGGGTCATAAGGAAGAGGACCAGGTTTTCTGACCTGAACAAGCCACATCACCGAGCAGGGGTATTTATCATGCAAGGAGGGGGATTAGGGCGGATTGGGTAAGGACCGTTCCCTTATCTTTACTTGTATCAGAGCTGTTCTTGAAATGACAGCAGGTTGGTCCTGTTCATGATTGTCCAGGGCTTTTTTGTGTGAGATGACTGGCATGTATTGTTACCCTAGGGGGTGACCATTGCCTGGCGTTACCCTCTCTTGTTATTGTTACATATACAATTGTCCTTGTCTGTCTGTTTTTTATCCTAGGGTCTGTTTATTGACCTTTTTATCGATATATTATTAAAAGGTACGTTTTAGGTGTTCACTATCATTTCTATATTCACATTGCTATTCTTGTCCTCATTGAGTGAATACTGTCCAGTAGCTATTTCTAATGCAGTATGTCTTTAGCATCATCTTGCTAAAATATAGAAGGCCTTCCATGTAATAGACATTGTCTAGATGGAAGCACATGTCCTAAAACCTCTATATACCGGTAATACTCAGCATTGATAGTGGCTTTCCAGATGTGTTAGCGGCCAATACCATGGGCACTAATGCAACCCCATACTATCATAAATGAAGGCTTCTGTAGTCTGTTGACTAAAAGCTGGATATTCCCTCTCCTCTTAAGTCTGCAGGACATAGTGTCCATGGTTTTCATAAATAATTAAGAGCATCCAGTGTTGACTGCCAGCCTTGTCCTTCATGGACATGGATTATCTATTGATGGTTTTATTACTGTAGATGATTCAAAGTGTTTACAATTTTCTTTGAGAAACATTTTTCAAATAATGTTCAACAATTGTTAGATACAGTTCAGATTAGTGATCCTAGGACCAGTTTTACTTTTGAGAGACTGTATAGTCATGCGAAACCAAAGTTGAAAATTGACCCTCCAGCTGTAGCACTAGTTTTCCAGCTCTTTGTTAACCCTGTCTGAAACTTTGAAGTGTGTTGGTGACATCAAATTCAAAATTACTTCATTCTTTCAAATGGAAAAATGTCCAACTTTCAATTTTTGATCTGTGTTTTATGTTCTGTTGTGAATAAAATATAGCTATTGGAATTTGCTAAATCTTTACATTTTTGTTTCCTTCATATTTTACACAGTGTCTTATCTTTTTGGAATTAACCTTTTCCTATCCTGAGTACCCCGGGGTGACCTTCAAAATAATTCGTTAAGCTCTTTTGTCCCCCTTTGTCCCCTGACAGGGGACATCACGTTGATGGATGGCAACGAATGTCGTCTTCTGCCAATGGGTTTGAGCAGATTCCGTTCTCACTACCGAACGCTGGAATAAATATAACTGATGACAACCTATAATAGGTTTTCAATGGGTGAAACAGGAAATTGTATTGGATAGGAAAAAGGTTAAGTTTGTAATTACCAAGTCATTTTGAGATGACTATAAATTAGAAACCCCACACTAATCAGTCCTTTTTAAAAAGGTGCGCTCCTTAAATATTTAATATACTAAGGAAGTTTCCTAACCCTTTAGGAGTATTATAAGAACTGTCATGATATGTAAATATTTAGTCATTTACTTTTGCAGATATTTAGTTTTAATGTATTATGCCAACGAAATCAGGCAAACACAATTCAATATTAATTACCCTTTTTTATTTTTTTAGAAATATCCCATATGTGGTCCAATGTGCTACTTGAAAAAAAGCCTAGGTCTGGCAACCGCCAATAAGTAGGGGTTCTGTGCCATACACCGAAATGCAGTAAAGCTAACAAGAGTAGGATTGGTGTGAACACGCACTAGTAACCTCAAATAAAGGAATATATACGACAGTCTACATGCAAGAATATGTGAAATATTTATTAAAAATCAAGGTGAACAAGAGGGCATTAAAAACATTTAAAAGGCAAAAAAGGGGGGAAAAAAGAGCTTTTTCACATGACCATAGCCCTATAGAAAAATATATATGGAGATGCTAAGCCAAAAATAAGGTTAAGCAGAATGAATAAATGGGTTACAAAATTGAAAGAGAAATACAGTACAACATATACAAAGACAAGAGCATAAATGCAAATGACAATATGTAACGGTTGTAATAAACCAACAGATCATAGACATATAATGGATGGAAAGCGGAAATAAACATAAAAACAAGATCAGGAAAACCAGATAAAAAAATAATAATCAGCATGTGACCTATGAAAAGTAAACCCTAATAGAGGTAGAAGAGAGAGGGAGAGAACCACACGCGTTACGGTTACGACATCATGTGACTGATACCCCTGAGGAAGCTACATCATGGCGTAACACATGGGGTTTATTCTCTCTCCCTTATACCTTTTTGAAGGTTTACTTATTATAGATCACACTCATTTTTTTATTTGTTTTCACTTATTTTTTCATGCAGACTGTTTTATATTTTCTTTTATTTGGAATTATACTAGTGCCAGTATACACCAATCTTCTTCTTCTTAACAATGTGCTACTTGACTATAACACAGGCCTTAGAAATAAACACATACTGTATGGATTTTACAACTTCCTCTTTATAATGATATTTTAGACATCTTTTCAGTTAGCAGAGGCCTTTCAGTGCCAAAAACATAAGAAAATGCCCAAAATATCCCCAGCTGTGGAAAGTAAACCCTAATTTTCCAAAAAGTGAATAAGATAAAAATATTCTACAATCTGTTGCACAATTGTAAATTTTGCTGGAATGGTTTTCTGTTGTTATATTGCATTTGCAGAGCCCGTGAGGTACCAGTACATTGTAAGGGGTACTTTGCACACTACAACATCGCAGGTGCAATGTCGGTGGGGTTAAATCGAAAGTGACGCACATCCGACGTCGCTGTCGACATCGGAGTATGTGAATCCTTTTTACTATGATTAACGAGCGCAAAAGCATCGAAATCGTATGATTGGTGTAGCGTCGGTCATTTCCATAATTTCGGAAGGACCGATGTTACGATGTTGTTCCTCGTTCCTGCGGCAGCACACATCGCTGTGTGTGAAGCCGCAGGAGCAAGGAACATCGCCCTACCTGCGTCCCGGCTGCAATGAGGAAGGAAGAAGGGGGCGGAATGTTTACGTCCCGCTCATCTCCGCCCCCTGCTTCTATTGGCCGCCTGCGTGTGACGTCGCTGTGACGCCGCACGACCCGCCCCTTTAGGAAAGGGGCGGTTCGCCTGCCAGAGCGACGTCGCAGGGCACGTAAGTGCATGTGAAGCTGCCGTAGCGATAATTTTCGCTACGGCAGCTATCACAAGATATCGCAGCTGCGACGGGGGCAGGGACTATCGCGCTCGGCATCGCTACCATCGGCTTGCGATGTCGTAGTGTGCAAAGTACCCCTAAACCCCAGAATTGATCCCATTTTGCAACCTGCACCCTTTCAAGCAGTGTTGGACTGGAGTAGCTATGGCCTACAAGTAGAATTGACTCTAGGGTCACACTACAGGTGTATGAAAATAACTATTAGATGTTTTCCCGCTATAGTAGAGTGTTGACAGTAAAATACCGAAGGCTTGTGCACATCTGCTGTGTGCACACACCATAACTGTGATGTACAAATATGATAGTTTGTAGAAGAGGGGTTCTTTGGTTAAAACAAGACATCACCTATTCAAAGGTGGGGATTCATCCGCTGGGACCCTCAGGGAACTTTTACTTCAAATGGACACTTTTATCCCAGTTTCCATATGGAAATGGAGTTCAGATGTCCATTCATGATCCATGGAGCTGTCAGAAAAATTAAAGAGCAGTGCTCAGCAGCCATATAAGGAATGAAAGAAATTGTGGTCGAACATACCGTTTCATTCTAATGGAGATAAAAATAACTCATTTTGTTGGTCACACTAAAGCCCCCATCACAGTTAATGACTTTCCAGCGATCCCAACAACGACACGACCTGATAAGGATCGCTGGTAAGTCACTATGTAGTCACTGGTGAGATGTCAAACATTCAGATCTTCCCAATGATGCAGCAACGATACAGTGAACGTAGCGACCTGTATAACAATCTCGGTGGTCGTTGGGACCCTGAGCTCTGAGCTCTGAGTCTTCAACGAGGTCATTGGTAAGGTGGCAAACACACCGATGCATCCTGCCCAGCAGGACCTCGCTGATCAAAAAATGGTCAAGGCCATTCCGACATGACCAGCGATCTCACAGCAGGGACCTGGTCGCTGCTCTGTGTCAAACGTAGCGAGATCGCTGGCGAGGGCATTGTTGCATCACAGAATCTGTGACTCAGCAGCGATCTAGTGATCTCGCTATGTGTGAATGTACCTTTATCCTCTGAATGAGTGATAAGCTGTTTTCACCAGAGACCACCTGTAAGTGCATCTTTGCCCCTGTGTAAAAGTACATTACAGGACAGGGGGGTTAAACTTTCAAGTTGGTTTTCTATAATTGAAAGAAATAATCTTATTAGTAACAGAAAGAAAAAGTTACCTTATGACACAAACTTTACTCAAGCATTTACTTTATTCGCTTGATTCATTGTATTTTAGTCACATGATTTTCCATAGTTTCATTTTTGTTCTTTCCTCACCTTTTTCCAAGAACCATGACTTTTTATTTTTCCATCAATTTTGCCATATGAGGGCACGCCTCACATGAGACTGTGGTCATGACACCACAGCATTCACTGTGTTACCTCTGACCACCAATGCAATCAGTTATGTTCTGATGAAGACTATGTTGGAATAGCCGAAATGTCAACTATTTGTGATTGCAAAAAATAATATCCTGTATCTAAATCTGCAAATTGAGTGCCGAGTTCACTTCATAAAGTATATATGTCCAAAGTCATGAAGAGATAAAGAGGTGTATACTTGTAAATAAATTAGGTGCTTTGCACTCTAACCAGCCCTCTCATCAAGACTGGTGTAAAATACACCAGTTTTGATTATTTGGGGGAACCTAATGTATAGTGTAAGTGCTCAGGTACATCCTGTGATTTATTAGTTATGTCTCTAACTGAAATCATTCATCTTCGCGTTTCTTCTTCATCTGAGCCAAGATTGGAGAAGAGATGTACTGCCACTAGGGAAGGATAGGGAGTAGCAACCCTCAACAGCTCTGAGCTCCCTAATGTCCCTAGACAGGTTATTTCACCCCGTGCGGAAATTAGGTTTATATCCCTGTCTTGCCCTGAACACAACATTGTCTAGTGCAGAGGTTCCCAACTCCAGTCCTCAAGGCACACCAACAGTGCATATTTTCAGGATTTCTTTAGCATTGCATGGGTGTTGGATTCAGCACCTTTGCAGGTGATTAAATTATCACCTGTGCAATACTAAGGAAATCCTGAAAACATGCACTGTTGGTGTGCCTTGAGGACTGGAGTTGGGAACCTCTGGTCTAGTGCACATGGCAGCGAGAACACTAGTCCCACTCTAGGTTAAAGACACAGAGAGGATAAGACAGACAGGGTTCAATGAAATAGCAATCGTACAAGGTACTCCAAACTACAGGAAGGTGTAAAGGGGAATGGACCGTTGAGTCAAACTGAAAAGGGAATAAAGAAGGTGAAAACATAATACAACTTCCACACAGTAATCTCTAGCAATGACTCCCAAAATGACTTCCTGGTCCTCAGCTCACAGATTTCCTCTAGTGACTAGCTATAGTAGAGCTATCACTGGCAACTCCCTAAGCTGAGAGAGGAGTATTTATACCAGAGGAAAACGGGAAACTCAGAACAGCTGATTGTCAGCTTTTCATTCAGCATTTAGGAGAAAAGACAAACTACCTAGACCTTGCAGCTCCAGATCTCAGGGGAATATGCACAACCAGCAGAATTAACTCGCGCAAGTATTCCTGAAGCCATGTGCTGCGATCTCCTAACACCAGAAATAGATGAACCACTCTCCGATGTAGTACCCTTGTGACAGATAGGTCTTATTTTTGGGGAAACACAGTAGCATTCACTTTTTATGCCTTAATACAGTTAGATGTTCAGAAATTATATATAATGTATGAGACCACAAAGGAGGCATTATTAATGTATCAGGTTACAATGAAGGCATTGTGAATGTCCTCAATTGTGGGCCCAAACATTAATATATATATAGTATATTGTGACGCCCTGGCAAAACCAGGTAGTCACAAAAGAGTTAATCCTCCTTGGCACCAACACAGTCCCCACACAGACATAGTCTGGTCATAGGGAACCTGAGGCCGACCGGGACAGGGTTGTAGCCCGCCGGTGCCAGGAGAGGGGATCCAGTCCGGAGACCGTTCAAGCGAACTAGTCCAGACAAGAAAGAGACAGACAGAGAGTGTGGAAGAAAGGGCCCCTGGCTATATATCTGGGTGTGGGACCCGAAGACACCCGCCAAAGGTGACTGGCCATTGGCAATTTGGTTTACAATACAGACTGTGTGTGGTTACTGACCATCCACATCATCAGCAGCTCATCCAACACCACGACAACCGAAATGTGAGTTTCCTGCTCCCTGCAATCCCTCACCATTCTCTGGGTCCCGGGACAACACCTCCCCTACCCGTGGAGGGGATCCCATCTTGCTGCTACGCTCCATCAGCCCCGGGCACCCAATCACCAGGCAGCGGCGGTGTCACCATCCCCCACCGCAACCCATGGGTGGCGTCACTGACAAAGACTCTATCCCCTGTAAATAACCCCTTTTCACTTGTGAGCGAAGGACGGCTGCGCGAGCCCCGGATCCAGCTGCCACTCGAGCCACAGCCACCGCCCGGATCCGAGTGCCTTGAGCGGCCCCCCCCGGTTGTTACCTGTCCCCCGCCCGCGACAATATAGTATATTGTCCCCCTCTTTGACCCTCATACTGAATAATGTCCTCTTTTTTTGCCTCATATAGAATGTCTCACTCTTTGGTCCCCATATGATATAATTTCCCTCTCTGTGGCCTATGGCCGGTGTTTATATGAAATCATGATTCTGCTGTACAGAACAGTGTTGATGTACTGCTGTGTGTAGCACAGATGATTAGACTATCGCAGCTTCAAGTCTCCTTAGTGGAGTATAAAATCCAGTAAAAGTAAAAAAAAAAAAAGCACAAAAGTTTAAATCACCCCTTTATTTGCCGCATTAAAAATAAAACAATGAAAAAATACACAGATTTGGTATCATTCAGAAATGCCCAATTTCTCAATATATAAAATTAATTATTCTGATTGGCAAAACGGCATAATGAGAAAAAGAAAATCAGATTCCCCAAATTATGTTTTCTTCAGCGCAACATTTCAGTTTAATTGTTAATACTGTACTAAAGCGGGCTTTACATGCTACGATATTTCTAGCAATTGCTAGCGATATCGTACGCAAAAGTACCCGCCCCCGTCGTGCATGCAATATCGTGTGATCGCTGCCGCAGCGAACATTATCGCTACGGCAGCGTCACACACACTTACCTGGTCATTGTCGTCGCTGTGACTGCCGAACAATCCCTCCCTCTAGGGGGAGGTGCATTCGGCGTCACCGCGACGTTACTAAGCGGCCGGCCAATCAAAGCGGAGGGGTGGAGATGAGCGGGACGAACATCCCGCCCACCTCCTTCCTTCCTCATTGCGGGCGGGACGCAGGTAAGGTGAGGTTCCTCGCTCCTGTGGTGTCACATGCAGCGATGTGTGCTGCCGCAGGAACGAGGAATAACATCTATAAACAACCATTAACAATTTTTGGTTTTAGGACAACCTCTCCATGGTGAATGATTTTCACCACTTTGGAGGACGTTTAAGGTCGCTGGTAAGTGTTACACGCTGCAATACCGTTAATGATGCCGGATGTGCGTCACTAATGACGTGACCCCGACGATAAAACATTAATGATATCGTAGTGTGTAAAGCCCCCTTAACACTCTAATGGGGATGGACAAACCAGAAATCCACAGATCTCAAAACAGGTTACTACTTGCCCTAAACTTGAACCTGATTTGTCCCTGCCTGACAGTGGAGGTTGGTACCCTAAGATCACATAATGGCGCCCCATGGCTGACCCTGAGTGTCCTTAACTGCATCCTAAGCTATAAACTAAGTGTAACACAAAAACAACAATAAAGATAACTGAAGTGCACACAGACAGAGGGTGAGACACAGGGCTAGGAACGTGCAAAAGCAGTCGTACAGGAATGATGGAATACAAGAAACCAAAAAGAATAACAGAATACGTGGAAGCCCTCCCAAACCTAAATGAAACAAAATAGGAGATACCTGAGAAGGGATTCACACAAACAAACTGCAGGGAATAACAACAGCAATGTCTCATTGAGAAAACCTTAACCATGGAGCTGGGACTCCAGACAATGATCCATCCAGAAATATAACCAGCACTGAGACATGTGAGTAGTAAGTATGAATTAGCTCCTCCCAAAATTTGATTGGAGAGAGAGTGCTCATACCTGAATAGAAGTCATACAGGAAGGCAGAACACTAAAGAAAGACAAGAGATCTTACAGCAGTTGAACAAACACAGAACAGGTTGTGGTCCAAGCAATAGATCACTTGTTTGAATCCCGTTGTGGAGCCATAACAAAACTACGATAAGAAACAATCCTTATATCTATAGAAAATAGTAACAGTAAAAACATCAGCTCATGGTTCAAAGAATAAACCCTCACATAGCCCAATATCACAAAAAAATGAGAATGGCGGCAGAGGAAGCAATATCAGAATCCAGGTTTCAGTGAGGGCCAGCAAATTAAGAGAGTTAGTGAGAAAGAAGTTGTGGCTGTAAGGAAGCTTGTGGCATATAGACTGTGGATTCCAGAGTACACAATTAAAAGAGGGACATGAAGGTGTATAACTAATGTTAATAAGGTTTTCAGGGTTTCTATGAGAGGTGGGGGAGGCGATGAAGTTGGCACAGGGTGGACCGGGATTAGGAGAGATATCACCTGAAAGAAGCAGCAGTAAGAAGAGAAAGAGCTAATAGTTTTTGGATTTGTGATAAGCCTTACCACACAAAACCCTCGAGCATGATAAACTGAGATTACTCAAGAAGGTGAAAAGAGCATGGGAGCTGTACATGGGAGAGGGGAGGAGATTTGATGCAGAAATCTGGTGCAGACATTTCAGCATCAAATTTGCATCTCCTGCCAGAAAACCACACCGAAATGGTGTCAAAAACGTTTTTATGTGTTTTTTGCCAAGAGATGCAGATTTGGCATTGAAATTTATACACCAAATTCCTGCACCAAATCTGTATTCCCTGGCAAAAAAAAACACATCAATAACACATAGCGATTTCATGTGTTTTTTTATATACAGCCATGATAAGCACATTGCGGGGAGCTGCAGCCTAAAGCCATCTGCTTTATCTGCGCCAGGTATCTACCGTATTTTTTGGATTATAAGACCCACTTTTCCTACCAAAAATTTGGGAGGAATGTGAGGGGTGCGTCTTATAATCTGAATGTAGCTTATGGCGGTGGTGGAAAGGGGTCGCAGGAGGCCGGGGCAAAGCTGCGGCAGCTGTGCAGGGATGCAGTGGCTGGGCTGGTGCTGCGGTGGCTGGTGTTGCGGCGGCTGAGCAGAGTCTGTGCTGGCTGGTGCTGTGGTGGCTGTACGGGGTCTGCGGCAGCTGGTGCTGCAGCGGTTGTGCGAGGTCTACGGAGGATGCCAGAACTGGGGCTGCGGGGCAGATGGTGAGGACTTCAACTAATGGCACCCAGAGTCGGCATGTGTGCAGATGGAGCTCTCGGCTCAAGATCTCATCTGCATATGCATCACCTCCGGCCTATTGATCTCCCAGCCGCAGACTTAAGGAAAATGGCGCCCGAAGGCGTCGCTTGTGCAGACGAGATCTCGGCTTGACATTGAGCCAAGAGCTCAATCTGCACACACACTGACTCTGGGTGCCATTTCTTTGAAGCACCACCCACAGCCGCCACAGCCCGAGTCCCAGCACATCTATCCCAGCACCAGCACATCTGCCTCAGCGCAGCTGACCCAGCACCAGCACAGTTGGCAGTTTCTGTGACATCTGGAACACCCACTACCTCTGCCTCCTGTGACCCCACTCCAGCAAGACACCACCGGATTATAAGACGGACCCCTTTTTTGCTCTGAATTTGGGGTGAGTCTTATAATCCGATGTGTTTTTTAAACTGAAAAATAGAGGGCACCATATGTCATTTTTTAAATGTATTTATTTTTACACTTTACTTGGGCAGACAGACAGCCTCTGTGAGGGCAACCAATCTGATGCTGGCAGTCTGACTGCAGCCAATCACAGACACTGTCACAGACGGTTGGCAATGGAAGCAGTGGATATGCATGAGGGATAATGAGCGGACCCGGAAGCAGTGTTACAACTGTGCTGATGAGACTGGTATATCCTGCTTTAACAATTTTACTTCCTTTTTTTTATAACAATTTCCCTGGCCAATCACAGCCTAAAAGCTTGCGGATTGGCTGCTCTGTATCCTTTCAACAAACTTTATTCAGGTTACAAACCTGAACAGGAGCCTGCAGTACAGTCAAAAGGCTGTGTTTGGTGTTCAGCACCGACCAGAAGGTGTTTGGTGCGGACAATAAACTCTAAAGTTCGGGTTCACTCAACCCTCATAGGTACCAATGACTGTTATGCTTTTTGTTAGCACCCTTCCCTTTTTTCATTACCCATTGGTGCCCTGTAAATAGTGTTGCGAGGAGACATGTGGGGGAAAATGATACAGAGGGGCAGTGTGTGGGGGAATATATTATACAAAGGGGCAGTGTGAGGGGGGATATTATACATAGAGGCAGTGTGGGAGAGATATTATGGACAGGGGTGGTGTAGTGGTTGTATTATTATTATTATTCATTTTCTGAGGTAAATACTTCATTTTCTGGAGCAACTTCAAGGGTGCGAACACTTTTGGCTATGACTGTGTATGTATACATATATATTTATACAGCCAGCAGCCTCTATAATAAATCTATAGTTATATTATATAAATAATATTTTCAGCCAGCAGATGGTGTTTGATGAGAACTATTAATGTGTGATTGGTGATGAAATACAGAAGTGAAGTTTTTCTAAGAGTGGCGGTGAGACTGGAAAGGTTTGCAGGGTGGAGGCGGAGCTGGGATTTAGCCCGAGTAGAGTCTCAAGGGGGTACAAAATTGTGTAAATATGGGGCCCTGAAATTCCTGGTGGTGCCCTGCCTGTATGAGTGATTTATGTTCATAATATTTTAATCTATTTTCATCACATTATGAAATGATGGTAACATTTATAATTGCAAATTAATTTTAGATCATATAAACAAGTGCATTTTTTCACTTTCTTTCTTCCCCTGATTAATTCATCCCTTACATGTCTACATCTATGAAACTGTTTTAGTTATGAAGTACTCTTCACTGTGTGTAATATGCCAATGTTTCCATATTGATTTCCTATTTTTTTCTGCTACTAGGCAATATCGGAAGGAGAATACCCAGCAGAGGTGTATCTAGGCTTTCTAGCACCCGGGGCAAGAATCCTGTTTGGCGCCCCCCCCGCCCCGCGGTTTGGGTAGTCGTCATGTGGCCGCTCATTCATATATGATTTGCACATTTACTCATGTGCAGATGAGCTGCTCTTCCTAAGGCCTAGCACACATGGGGAGAAATAAAAAACGGAGCTAGTGGAATGCTATAAAATCGCATTCTACTTGGACCAATATTAGCCTATGTGCCCGCTCCCATAAGCAATTGTTTACTCAGCCCTAATCAGACCGAGAAAACAGTCGCAGCATGCTGTGAGTGTAATGCGAACCTGTTTCACTCGCACCCATACACGTATATGGGGTGAGAGAAACATCGCACTGTACTCGCGTTACACCAGTGTAACGCGACTGCTGTGCGATTCTCTTATCAGCCGGCAATGGAGGAGTGAGGGAGAAAAATTCCGTCCCTCCCCTCCGCAGCACCGGCCCTCTCCACTGCAGCTGTGGTCTGATCGCATGATCGGACCACAGTTACATGACCCTCAGCTCCCACTGTGCTGCGAGCGTGAGCCGAGTGTCATGTGAGGACTCTAATAATAATCAATAATCCCCATGTGGCTTCAGCCTAAAGGGGGCTTTACACGCTGCGACATCGCTAATGCGGAGTCGTTGGGGTCACGGAATTGGTGACGCACATCCGGCCGCATTAGCGATGCCGTTGCGTGTGACACCGATAAGCGATTTTGCATCGTTGAAAAAACGTGCAAAATCGCTAATCGGCGACATGGGGGTCCATTCTTAAAAATCGTTACTGCAGCAGTAACGAAGTTGTTCCTCGTTCCTGCGGCAGCACACATCGCTGCGTGTGACGCCGCAGGAATGAGGAAGCTCCCCTTACCTGCCTCCCGGCTGCTATGCAGAAGAAAGGAGGTGGGCGGGATGTTACGTCCCGCTCATCTCCGCCCCTCCGCTGCTATTGGGCGGCGGTTCAGTGACGCTTCAGTGACGTCGCTGTGACGCCGCACGGACCGCCCCCTTAGAAAGTAGGCGGTTTGCCGGTCACAGCGACGTCGCCGGACAGGTAAGTATGTGTGACAGCTCTGGGCGATGTTGTGCGGCGCGGGCAGCGATTTACCCGTGTCGCGCAACAGATGGGGGCGGGACCGATATCGCAGTGTGTAAAGTAGCCTTAACTCTCTCAATCGTCACTGAAAAACAGAAGTAGAAAGAGATGCTAATTGTCACATGACTAAATATGAGACTTGCATATGAGTGGTGCAGCAATGTGATGACTGCTGTAAATAGCGAGCGGAGCTGAATCCTGACAGCGAGTATATTATACATTGTTAGCATTGGGCTACACTGCTTAATTTTAATGTTTTATGATGAAAGTCTATAGTGACTCTAGATGACTGCAGGCTTCTGAATTCTCACAAAGCATGCTCTGCACACTTTTAGGATTCTCCTATGCCATTGGCAAGAGTGGAGGGTCATGTGAGCACAATTATGCCAAGTACTGCACATCCACCTCATTGATTAGCATGGAAACATATGTACAGTACCCAACCGCAGCCACTATCAGAAGACGGAGCAGATCTGGAATTGAGCCCTCTAGCTGTCTGCTGCTGTCGTCGATATTTAAAGGGAACCTGTCAGATGCAATATGGGTGCTTATTGCTAATTCCTACCTAACTGTCCCTGTATACACTAGCATAGATAAAGAGATCTAAAAAAGGATTTCTAAAGATGTTTTATCGTATGCAATGCTGCCATCGCCACTTGACGCTGGATTTCGGCTCAGTGTGCATGATCCCGGAGTTTTAGTCATGTGCACTATGAATCCGGGTGTACACATCCTGGCTTCAAACTGAAGTAGTGCACATGACTGAAACTCTGGGGTCATACGCACTGAGCCGAAATCCAGCGTCAGGCGGCAACTGCAGCGGAGAGGTGAGTGAGATCATCCTCTAATGCTGCGTATTCATTAGCATGATAGCATACCCACAGGGGCCCACAGGGTTGTATTAACATGCTAATGGGGCTGACTAGCAAGGGAAGTAATGCCCAGGGGACTAGTGCCCTCGCTTATTAGCATCTATATATATAATTGCCTTATTCTGTCTGTCTGTCTTGCTCCAAAATTGTGTCCTTACGGTGACAAACAGCGGATTGGCCGCTGGGTTCGCCATGGCCCCGCCCCCCCCGCACGGATTGGCAGCTCGCCTCGGCTCCGCCCCCTCGCACGGGTTGGCCTCTCGCCACGGCCCCCTGCACGGATTGGCAACTCGGCCACGCCCCGCCCCCCTCACGCACTGCATGCTCGCTCTGGCCCCGCCCCCCACACGCATTCCCCGAACCAACTCCCAGGTAAGTGCTGTACCCCCGGGAGCCCACATCAGCGTACGCCGGCGTACGCTGGTGTGGGCTCCCGTGCGAGCGGGCGGCGGGGTACGCTGGTAACCATGTAATATTGTAGCATGGTTACCAGCGTACACCGGCTCCCAGGTGAGCGCATCAAGGTCCTGCAGCGGCGGAACACACACACACGCACACACATAAGAACAGACACACACACATCATATCACACTCACTCTCACACACACATCAGATCGCATACACACACTCACAACATCCCGTGATATCGCTTGCTTCTCGGCGGCGATCCTGTGCGTGCAGTGATCTTCCAGGACCTGCCGGAGGATCACATGGCCGGAAGCATGTGGTATCTCCGGATGTTGTGATTGTGTGAGCGCTGTGTGATATCGTCAGTGTGTGTGTGCGTGTATGCGATCGGATGTGTGTGAGTGTGTTCTGATGTGTGAGTGTGTGTGTGTGCGTGTATGCGATCGGATGTGTGTGAGTGTGTTCTGATGTGTGAGTGTGTGTGTGTGAGTGTATGCGATCGGATCTGTGAGTGTCGGCAGAGGAGCACGGCGTGCAGCACAGCTGCTGGGACCGCCCACCGGTGGGCACAGGGAGAAGTGGGGTGTGTGTGTGAGTGTATGCGATCACATGTGTGCGTGTATACTGTCTGATGTGTGACTGTGGAGCACGATGGGGGGTGCACAGCATGGGGGATGGAGCACGATGGGGAGTGCGCAGCATGGGGGATGGAGCACGATGGGGAGTGCGCAGCATGGGGGATGGAACACGATGGGGGGTGTGCAGAATGGGGGATGGAGCACGATGGGGAGTGCGTAGCATGGGGGATGGAGCACGATGGGGGGTGCTCAGCATGGGGGATGGAGCACGATGGGGGGTGCGCAGCATGGGGGATGGAGCATGATGGGTGGTGCGCAGCATGGGGGATGGAGCACGATGGGGAGTGCGCAGCATGGGGGATGGAGCACAATGGGGAGTGCGCAGCATGGAGCACGATGGGGAGTGTGCAGCATGGGGATGGAGCACGATGGGGGGTGCTCAGCATGGGGGATGGAGCACGATGGGGGGTGCGCAGCATGGGGGATGGAGCACGATGGGTGGTGCGCAGCATGGGGGATGGAGCACGATGGGGAGTGCGCAGCATGGGGGATGGAGCACAATGGGGAGTGCGCAGCATGGGGGATAGAGCACGATGGGGAGTGCGCAGCATGGAGCACGATGGGGAGTGTGCAGCATGGGGATGGAGCACGATGGGGAGTGCGCAGCATGGGGGATGGAGCACGATGGGGAGTGCGCAGCATGGGGGATGGAGCACGATGGGGAGTGCACAGCATGGGGGATGGAGCACGATGGGGGTGCGCAGCATGGGGGATGGAGCACGATGGGGAGTGCGCAGCATGGGGGATGGAGCACGATGGGGAGTGCGCAGCATGGGGGATAGAGAACAATGGAGAGTGCGCAGCATGGAGCACGATGGGGAGTGCGCAGCATGGGGATGGAGCACGATGGGGAGTGCGCAGCATGGGGGATGGAGCACGATGGGGAGTGCACAGCATGGGGGATGGAGCATGATGGGGAGTGCACAGCATGGGGGATGGAGCACGATGGGGGGTGCGCAGCATGGGGGATGGAGCACGATGGGGGGTGCGCAGCATGGGGAATGGAGCACGATGGGGGGTGCGCAGCATGGGGAATGGAGCACGATGGGGGGTGCGCAGCATGGGGGATGGAGCACGATGGGGGGTGCGCAGCATGGGGGATGGAGCACGATGGGGGGTGCGCAGCATGGGGAATGGAGCATGATGGGGGGTGCACACCTCCCCCCAAAACACACACACACACTGCCACACACGCACTGCCCAACACACCACACACACACTGGGAACCACAAACACTGCCCTACACAGACATTCACACACACAGACAACGCCGCACACACCCAACACCCAACACATAAACACCGCGGCACACACAAATATACGCACATACCGCACAACACACACATTGCACAAAACATACCTCCCCCCAAAACACACAGACACACCCCACACCCACACAAACCGCGCAACACACACACACAACGCTACAGACACACAGCACTCTACAAACAACGCAACACACAAACAACACCGCTCTCACCCCCCGCCACACCCAGACAACACCCAGAACATGTACAGCGCCCTACACAAACACTTGGTAACTACACACAACAACATCTATATATATATATATACATATATATATATATATATATATATATATATAAAACAAAAATCACACATTAACTACACAATACGTAAATTCTAGAATACCCGATGCATAGAATCGGGCCACCTTCTAGTATAATATAAGATTTTTAGAAATACTTTTTCGAAAGATCTCTTTATCTATACTAGTGTATACAGGGACTGACAGGCAGGGATGAGCAATATGCAACCAGAACTGCTCATGGTTCTGGGTGCATATTGGACTTGACAGGTTCCCTTAAAAACAGCCAATTGGCGAGGGTGCCAAGTGCCGGACCCCGACCGATCAGACGCACTGGCCATATACCGCACAGAGCCATGATACACTGACCCATATACTGCACACAGCCATGACACACTGACCGTATACCGCATGCAGCCATGACAGACTGACCGTATGCTACACACAGCCATGACACACTGACCATATAAATGCACACAGCCATGACACACTGACCGTATACTGCACACACCCATGACACACTGACCGTATACTACACACAGCCATGACAAACTGACCGTATACTGCACACACCCATGACACACTGACCGTATACCGCACACAGCCATGACACACTGACCATATAATGCACACAGCCATGACACAATGATCGTATACTACACACAGCCATGACACACTGACCATATACTACACACAGCCATGACACACTGACCACATAACGCACACAGCCATGACACACTGACCGTATTCTACACACAGCCATGACACCCTGACCATATAACACACACAGCCATGACACACTGACCATATACTACACACAGCCATGACACACTGACCACATAACGCACATAGCCATGACACACTGACCGTATTCTACACACAGCCATGACACACTGACCATATAACACACACAGCCATGACACACTGACCGTATGCTACACACAGCCATGACACACTGACCATATAACGCACACAGCCATGACACACTGACCGTATACTACACACAGCCATGACACCCTGACCGTATAACACACACAGCCATGACACACTGATCGTATGCTACACACAGCCATGACACACTGACCATATAATGCACACAGCCATGACACACTGACCGTATACTGCACACACCCATGACACACTGACCGTATACCGCACACAGCCATGACACACTGACCATATAACGCACACAGCCATGACACACTGACCGTATACTGCACACACCCATGACACACTGACCGTATACCGCACACAGCCATGACACACTGACCATATAACGCACACAGCCATGACACAATGACCGTATACTACACACAGCCATGACACACTGACCGTATACTCCACACAGCCATGACACACTGACCATATAACACACACAGCCATGACACACTGACCGTATGCTACACACAGCCATGACACACTGACCATATAATGCACACAGCCATGACACACTGACCGTATACTGCACACACCCATGACACACTGACCGTATACCGCACACAGCCATGACACACTGACCATATAACGCACACAGCCATGACACAATGACCATATACTACGCACAGCCATGACACACTGACCGTATACTACACACAGCCATGACACACTGACCATATAACGCACACAGCCATGACACAATGACCGTATACTACACACAGCCATGACACACTGACCGTATAACGCACACAGCTATGACACACTAGCCATATACCGCACACAGCCATGACACACTGGCCATATACTGCACACAGCCATGACACACTGATCATATACCGCACACAGCCATGACACCCTGGCCGTATACTGTACACAGCCATGACATACTGGCTATATACCGCACACACTGGCAGTATACAGCACATTGTACTCACACAATGGGCATATACTGCACACAGTTTTGACAAACTGGTCATATTGTATAATGCACATGACACACTGGCCATATACAGTACACATGCATTGGACATACTGTATGCCATACACAGCACTCACACCCTCTGCACAGCACTCACACACGTGACACGCTGTATACAGCACTCACATATCGTATACAGCACTCATACACGCGACATGCTGTATACAGCACTCACATACAGTATACAGCACTCACACGCTGTACACAGCACTCACACCCTGTATACAGCACTCACACCATGTATAGAGCACTGACATGCGACACGCTGTATACAGCACTCACATACCAAAAACAGCGCTCACATGCCATACACAGCACTCACACACGCGACATGCTGTATACAGCACTCACCCTGTATGCAGCACTCACAACCGGTATACAGCATTCACACACGCCGTACACAGCACTCACACCCTGTATACAGCATTCACACACACCGTATACAGCACTCACACAAGCCATACACAGCACTCACATTCTGTATACAGCACTGACACCCCGTATACAGCACTGACACCCCGTATACAGCACTGACACACCGTATACAGCACTGACACACCGTATACAGCACTGACACCTTCTATACTACACTCGCACCTGTTATACAGCACACACACCTTCTA
This sequence comes from Anomaloglossus baeobatrachus, assembly GCF_048569485.1. Lineage (NCBI taxonomy): Eukaryota > Metazoa > Chordata > Amphibia > Anura > Aromobatidae > Anomaloglossus > Anomaloglossus baeobatrachus. Next base: position 134,326,832 of record NC_134358.1, read on the forward strand.
TACAGCACTCACACCTTCTATACAGCACTCACACCTTCTATACAGCACTCACACACTAGACATATAGAGCACACATACACTGAACATTGAAGTCACTAGTACATTAGATATATACTGTATATTAGACATAAACACACTTAGCTCAGATATAAATACCTGCTGCTTAGTTGCCCCTGTAAGCTCAGGTGCAGCACAATTTCCTGACTAAAACGCTCTCCTCCTGTAAGATTGAGGCAGCAGCTGGACACTAAGGGGTTAATGTGTGGCCAATCAGCGCTGGTTTGATTCTCCTCTTCTGTTTCCTCTGCGGTGTTAGAGCTGAGCACACAGGCCTGAGTGCACAGGACTGGAGGGTGACAGGCTGAGCACATGGCACTGTGCAGCACTGCCATGCGGGCCCCTCCGCAATCACATTGCAATCTGACAAGAGATGTGCAGGAGCCAGAGGCTTGGGGTGATCTCCCCCCAGTGCTGTCTGCCGGCCCTGTGTCACTGCACAGGTCGCACAAAGCTACCGCCGCCCATGCAAATGTTCACAGGGAGCCGCACGCCACACTTTCTCTGACTCCGGCTGTCAGCTTGACTGCTGGACTCAGAGAACAGCCGACTCCCACTACAGAGGGCGGTAAGACACACCGGCCCCCCGGCCGGAGCGCTGCATCAGGGAGCCTTACAGCGCCCCCCTGACAGCTGCGCCCGGGGCAGATGCCTCGCCTGCCCCCCCTAGATACGCCTCTGTACCCAGTGATTATTTTTTTTTTGTCTTGCGGTGTGAAAACAATAGATCTTGTCTTTCTTTATTGATAGCAGGTGTAAAGCTTCAGTAGTCACCAGTCTACGGTACCCTCTTATCGCGATTCCTATGATTGTTCCAAAAAGGACTCATACTTACGGTTATACTTCTTAAAGGGGTAGTCCCAATTCTGAAAATATTGTTCACTAGACACAGTTTGTTATTAAAAAAAAAAATCAAGCATTACTCACCATGCCAGCATCCAGCCCTGAGTCTCCACTGCTTCCAATGTCTGGTATTGGCTGCGGCACGGCTGCCAGTCAGTGAGCTCAGCATCTCTGCCAGTAAGGATGAAACGTCACAGCCAGAATTCCTGAGCTCACTGATCGTCGGTTCACGAGGAAATGTGGCAGAATAAGGAAAGCAGCAGGAGCGATATACTTGCCGAGTCTGCCAGGCGGCTGTAACACTACTTCTAGGTCCGCTCATTAACCTTTATACATATCCAATGCTTCCCCGCCCACCGTCAGTCCCGACATCTGTGATTGGTTGCAGTCAGACTGTGGCCCCACCCTGTGTGACAGCTTCTGTGATTGGTTGAAATCACAAACGCTGTCTACATCCCTGTAGTGGTGTAAAAATAAATACATAATTTGCTGTAGGGTCCCCCCATATTGTGATACCCAGCACAGATAAAGAAAATGGCTATCGGTTGCAGCCCCCAGCCATGTGCTTATCTTGGCTGTGCAACGAAATAAGAGGGACCCTATACAGATTTATTTAAATTATTTAATTAAATTAATTTAAAAAACGGTGTGTGGTCCCCCCCCCAATTTTGATACTTAGCCATGGTAGAGCTGACAGCTGGGGGATGGTATTCTCAGGCTGGGGAGGCCCATGGTTATTGGGTCTCTCCTAACCTGAAAATAGCAGCCTGCAGCCGCTCAGAATTGTCACATCCATTAGATGCAACAATTCCAGCACTTTACATGGCTCATCTCGATTGCACTGGTGTAGTGGCAATTGGGATAATATAAGGGTTTAATGACTGCTCACAGCTGCCACTAAGTCCTGGAGCATGGGAAAACTGGGTGCTCAGGGAAAGATGTATAGCAGAGCATGGGAAAGTTGGGTGCTGAGGGAAAGATGTATAGCAGAGCATGGAAAGGCTGGGTGCTGAGGAAAGAATCTCTTTCCCTCAGCACCAAACTTTTAAAATCACATTATAGATTTATTAATTTTGCATATAAAAATGGTATTTTTTTTTTAATGGTATACATTTTTTGGCATTTTTAAGAGGTTTTTTGGCACTTTTAGTTTTAATTATGCTTTTAAATGTCTGAATTGTATCACTAAAAATGTCACACATGTACATAGTGACTTATTCACACAAATGCAGACATATACACTAGATTTACTTTTATATACTGTATATGTGTGCATTTTCATACCCACTGTATACACAAAGAAACAGGAAAGTTAGATCTCTGACAGCACTTTACATAATAAAAACAATTTTATACAAAAGAGAATTGTCTGTGCATGAGAGCTATAGTTTTTTATTTTTCCGCTGACAAAGCATAATGGGGCTTGTTTTTTGCAGAGATGTTTTCAGCTATATCGCTGTTATTTACATGCAACTTTTTGATCGCACTTTATTCATCATTTTTTTTGCAGAACGATGAAAAAGCTGTTTTTTGCCATGTTTTCTATTTATTGTTTTTACAGTGTTCACTCAGTGGGTTAAATATTGTGACAGTTTTACAGATCAGGTGGTTCCAGATGCGACAATACTAAATATGTGTTGCTTATTTTTGTTCTTACATAAATATATGAATTTATTGATTTTTTTTTTTTTCATTTTTTTGTTCATTATTTTGGGATTTTTTAAAAAAATATATCTTTAAAACTTTGTTTCACTTTTTAACTTAGTCCCTGTATGCAACTTTAAGTTTTATTACTCTGATCACTGGTGTAATACATTGCAATACAGTCTTAAATTTACAGAATGCCTTTTAGACCATGCTTCTGGCATGGTGTAACAGGCCACCATAACTGGCAGACCTAGAGGTCATTATGTGACCTAGGATTGCCATGACAATGATTGGGACATGTGATCATGTTGCAGTGGTCCTGACTGGGTAGGAGAGAGTACACTCCCTCTCCAAGCCTCCTAGATGCTATGATTACTTTTGACCGCAGCATTTAGGGGGTTAAGAAGCCTAAGGCATCGCGGGCACGGGCCGTGACTATGACAGCTGCAGCTCAGATATGACTTAAGCCTGCTTACACGTTGCAATTTCGCATACGATATCGTATGCGATTTGCAACGCCCCCATCGTATGTGTGGCACGTTCAATTTGTTGAACGTGCCGCACAAATGATTAACCCCCGTCACACATACTTACCTGTCCATACGATCTCGATGTGGGCGGCGAACGTCCACTTCCTGGAGTGGGAGGGACGTTCGGCGTCACATCGACGTCACGCGGCAGCCGGCCAATAGAAGCGGAGGGGCGGAGATGAGCGGGACGTAAACATCCCGCCCACCTCTTTCCTTCCGCATTACCGGACGGGAGCCGCAGGATGCAGGTAAGATCTGTTCAATGTTCCCGGGGTGTCACACACTGCGATGTGTGCTGCCTCGGGAACATTGAACAACCTCATGTTCAATTCTAGAGAAATGAACAATGTGCGTGCGATGAACGTTTTACCGTTCAATCGCAATCGCACGTACCTGTCACACACTACAATGTACCTTACGATGCCAGATGTGCGTCACTTACGACGTGACCCCGCCGACACATTGTAAGATACATTGCAGCGTGTAAAGCGGGCTTTAACGCCGACTTCCCAGTGGCGATTGTGTGAACACAGCTCCTTCAATTATGTCAGTTTACGTAATTTTGCGGGAACTCCTTCCTAACCATGACATAAATTTACATCAAATGTCATGAATTGTTTAAAGTACCGATCCAAATATTGTGACAGGGACTCATTTACTGACCTATAACCTGCCCCAATAGGTCTATACCAGGAAGGTTCAGCAAGGTTTTATGAATTTGATTTAGTTGTTTTTTCAGGAAATAATTTTTCAGCTAAATAGTTAGGCAAATTTTTGATTTCAACACTGGTACAATTTATAGGTATGTTGTATTCAGTGTGCTCATCATGTGGACATTGTGTCATGTCATATTGATACACCGATGCACTCCATTAGCCAACGCAGCCAACGCAGCTAGGGCAATGTGTAATATATATGTGCTGTATGTGGTTTTTAACCCTTTATGCAACTGTTACCTTGATGTGGCTTCTATGGCATAATTGTGGATGTTTACGCTACAGATATTTGTTACCAAGGTTGAAACCTTGGTCCTTGATTTTGTGGATATTTATTATTCGAATTTGCCATCAAAGCCATAACTGTGGTTATTACCTTATGCATATCTGTTATTATACTACAATTGTGGTTGTTAGCTTTATTGTAATTACCATTATAGTTGTAATTGCTAAAACTATGGGTATTAGCCCTATATGTATATGCTAGCAAAGACATAGCTGTGGTTGTAAAACATGCAGGTATTAATATTAGAGCTATAACTGGGGTTATTAATAGAGATGACTGATGTTTGAGGTTCGAGGTTCGCCAATTTCATGTTTGAGTGATTTTGGGGGGTGTTCGAATCGTTCGTCGAACTCAAACGATTTGCTAAAAGTTCGGCAGTTCGAGTTACGCTCGAGAATGGTTTGATCACCAAAAGCGTGGCTTTTTACAGCTACGTGTGCAGGGAGCCATCACTGGCAGCCTGCGGTAAGCTGATAACCAGGGTAAATATCGGGTATCCAAGCAAAGCGCTTTGCTTAGTAACCCAATGTTTAACCTGGTTACGTGTGCAAAAATCCCCGGAAGCCACACAGAAGCACTTCCGTGTGACTTCCGTCGGATGCCGCTGCAGTCTGTGTCCCGCTCCAACCTCAGCCCCGCGGCTGCCCGCTCAGCAGTGTCCACAGCTGCCCGCACTGTACGGTGTCCGCAGCTGCCCACACTGCAGTGTCAACATATGCCCGCACTGTACGATGTCTGCAGCTGCCCACACTGCAGTGACAGCAGCCACGGGGATGACAAGCACTGCCGTCAGGAGGTTAGTGAAGTTCCTTACCTGTGGTGATGCAGACCTGCCCTCCCGACGTCAGCGCTGTCACTGTCCTCTATGGCCGCCGCTTGTCACATCTCCTCTCGCTGCCGACCCGAGACTGTCACTAGTGGTGACATCACAGGCACCCGCGATACTTGGTTGTGAAGGCTGCGGTCATTGAACTCAGTGACAGCTCTGCTATCAGGAGTGCAGCGATCACCGCAGGTAATGTACCTTGCTATCCTCCTGACAGCAGCTCTTGTCATGCCCTGCAGTGACCTGGGCTGACCTATTGATGTTAGCTCAGGTCACTGCACTGCTCTCCCAGCCAATATGGAACATTCTGTTCTTCATTGACTGGGACATTTACTATGGTATGGATCGTCATGGGACCCCCTTGGATTACACCAGACCTGGATTTGTTTTTCTTTCTAATAAATTGGTGAAAGAGGGATTGTTTTGGGGAGTGTTTTTTCAAATAAAAATGTGTTTGTCATCTATTTTTTTTTTTATTACTGACTGGGTTGGTGATGTCGGGTATCTGATAGACTCCTGACATCATGAACCCCAGGGCTTGATGCCAGGTGACATTACACATCTGGTATTAACCCTATATATTACCCCGTTTGCCACTGCACCAGGGCAACGGGTGAGCTGGATCGAAGCACCAGGATTGGCGCATCTAATGGATGCGCCACTTCTGGGGCGGCTGCAACCTGCTATTTTTAGGCTGGGGAGAGTCCAATAACCATGGACCTCTCTAGTCTGAGAATATCAGACCCCAGCTGTCCGCTTTACCTTGGCTGGTGATCCAATTTTGGGGGGACCCCCACATGTTTTTTTTTAAATTATTATTTATTTAATTTAAAATAGCATGGGGTGCCCTCAGTTTTGGATTACCAGCCAAGGTGAAGCTGCCAGTTGTGGTCTGCAGGCTGCAGACGTCTGCTTTACCCTAGCTGGCTATCAAAAATAGGTGGAACCCCACGTCATTTTTTTAAAAAAAAATTTTTTTTTTTACTAAATACAAGGCTAAGCACCCCTTAGTGCCACATGAAACGCACCTAAGGGTGCAAAATTACAAAATGCAGGAGAGTGGGACATTATGTGTCTTTCTGCCATTATAATGACAGAAAAGACTGATATGAAGTGTACAAGCACAAGAAAATCACCAGAGCGCTTTACGCTGTGAAAAGCAGTAGAAAATGGCACTGGAGTGAACATGTGACCGCCTCATGTAGGTTGAAGCTATGGATCCTGGGTAAATTTATGTATTTTCCCTCCTTCAGTTTTTTTGCAGTACGCAAAAAAATGGAAGGCACACGGATGACAAACGTATGACATACGGACCGCATACGGAACGGAACGGAGACGGATGCCCCACGGATGCATCCGTGAAAAAAAGGACCTTTTTTTGCGGACCGAAAAAAACGAATCGGTCGTGTGAATGTAGCCTTATTCTGATCTGCCGTTTATAAACAGCAGGCAGAAATAAGTGGATAGCGTCTCCCAGCGTCAGAAAATCTCCGGGGTTTCAGGGAGTAGCTGAGACCCTGGAGATCATGATTCAGGCCGGTTTTTCCGATCCCCGCTCCCATGATCACCGGTATACACCGTATACTGATGATCACGTTACAGTAAATGACAGCGCTGGCAAAAAATTATTTATCTCCTATCTGGCATGAACAAACATGTCAGATGGGAGATAAATCTCCTCCCCGATCCCCCAATGTCGCCAAAGTGCCCCTCCCGGCCCCCTCTCGGAAATCCAAGATGGCCGAGTGCACAGCAGTGCGCTGGCCGCATTCACCCTACTACTCTGATTTCTGTCGCATGTGCCATGACACATGCGACAGAAAATTCCTCCCCAGGCCCTGCCAGGTCACCCCCTATAACCACACCGGTGTTCCCCGGTGTCCCATGGTACCTATGCAGCGTTGATTCCCCACAGCCCCCTCCTTCACAATAGACGCTGCCGCATGCACAGAGCGTCTGTCAGCTCAGCTTCCTGTATTCAGACACAGTGAGTGGCGTTAATCATGCATCTGTAAGCTACTGCAATGCCATGCTCATGAGGTAAGGAACATAGTTGATCAGGAGAGCTATACTACATTTCCAAATGGAGGTATTTGATTTTATAGTTGCCCTGCTGAACGACTACCAAACATGAGAGTCCATTATACGCCACAAGAAAACATGTCTAAATAGCGAGTTCTGTTGTTTAGTATTCATTCAGCTGGATAACTGGACTTAAAGGGATATTCCATCTCTAGATCCTATCTCCAATATATAGTAGGTGGAATAGCAATAATATCAGCAAATACCAATATTTGGAAATGTAGAATAGTTCTCCTGATTAGGCATGCCCTTACCTCATGAGCAGGGCATTGCAGCTTTGGTAGCAACAGTTACGACATGGACTCTGCTGCTGTGGACCCGGGGAGAGTGGGTGCAGAATCATTGCACCCACACTCCTCACATGGAGGGTCTGCACTCCTAGGAATTGGGGGATACGTTCCCTGAGCATGTCCCCCCATATTCTAGACGGTCCAGAGTCGTCGTGGGACCGTCTTATTTTTTTTTCCTTACAATAAATTGGTGAAAGAGGAAATGTTTTGGTGAGTGTTTTTTTCAAATACATTTTTTTGTTAGTACTGACAGTTTGTGATGTCGGGTATCCGATAGACGCCATTACATCACAAACTGCTGGGCTAGCTGTCAGGTGACCTTACAGCTAGTATTAACCCCATTTATTACCCTGTTTGCCACTGCACCAGGGCACGGGATGAGCTGGGGTGAAGCATCAGGATTGGCGCTTCTAGTGGGTGCGCCACTTCTGGGGCGCCTGCGGCCTGCTATTTTTAGGCTGTAAAGGGCCAATAACTATGGACCTTCCCACCCTGAGAATACCAGACCACAGCTGTCCGCTTTACCTTGGCTGGTGATCCAATTTGGGGGGGACCCTACTTTATTTTTGTAATTATTATTATTTATAAATAATTATAAAAAAAAAGCCTGGGGTGACCTCCACATTGGATCACCAACCACGATAAAGCTGCAAGCTGTGGTTTTCAGGCTACAGCCGTCTGCTTTACCTTAGCTGGCTATCAAAAATGGGAGGACCTTACGTCATTTATTTTTTAAACTATTTTTTTAAATAAAAAAAATTAATGGGCTTCCCTGTATTTTGATTGCCAGCCAAGGTAACGCCAGGCAGATGGGGGTGGCAACCCGTAGCTGTCTGCTTTATCTACGCTGAAAATCAAAAATACCGTGGAGCGCTACGTCATATTTTTAAATGATTTATTTTTACAGTACTGTGATGTCAGGCAATCAAAATACAGGGAAGCCCATTTTTTTTTTAGTTATTTAAATAAATAATTAAAAAACAAATATATGGTCTCCGGCTGCATTTTTTGTATTGCTAGCTAAGAGTAATCTAAACAGCTACTGGCTGCTAACCCCCACTGCTTGGTGTTACCTTCACTGGCAATGGAAAATCCAGGGAAGCATTTATTTTTTTTGCCAAAAAACTAAAAAAAAAAAAAATGACGTTAGCTTCGCCATATTTTTGTATGCTAGCCAGGTACATCAGGCAGGTACGGCTGCCCCCAACCCCCAGCTGCCTATTTGTACCCGGCTGGGAACTAAAAATATAGGAAAGCCCTTTTCTTAATTATTTCATGAATTTCATGAAATAATTAAAAAAAAAAATGACATGGGCTTCGCCCCATTTTTGTGTCCAGCCAGGTACAACTAGGCAGCTGGGGATTGGAATCCACAGCACAGGTTAGTCCGGTTTCTGGGCCCCTCCGCTGAGAATTGCAGTCCGCAGCCGCCCCAGAAAATGGCGCTTTCATAGAAGCGCCATCATCTGGCACTGTATGATTGATTTTGATGATTTTGATTTTATTCATTTATATAGCGCTATTAATTCCACAGCGCTTTACATACATTGGCAACACTGTCCCATTAGGGCTCACAATCTAGAGTCCCTATCTGTATGTCTTTGGAGTGTGGGAGGAAACCGGAGAACCCGGAGGAAACCCACGCAAACACGGGGAGAACATACAAACTCCTTGCAGATGGTGTCCTTGGTGGGATTTGAACCCAGGATCACAGCGCTGCAAAGCTGCAGTGCTAACCACTGAGCCACCGTGCCGCCCATGTATCCAACTCTTCCAGCAGCCCTGAAGCCGGGTGACTTGCTGGGTAATAATGAGTTAATACTAGCTTTGTTTTACTAGCTAGTATTAAGCCAGAGATTCTTAATGTCAGGCAAGTTTGACCTGGCCATTAAGAATCTCCAATAAAGGGTTAAAAAAAAAGACACCACACAGAAAAAATACTTTAATAGAAATAAATACACAGACACACTTAGAGACTCCATGTTTATTACTCCCTCTCATTCCTTCATGATCCATGGTCTTCTGTCTTCTTTCTCCTTCAACCCATGCAGCTCTGCTACATCAGACAGCACAGCATGGGAGGAAGACGCTGCTGCTTCCGTGCAGTGTATTCACTCAGTGAGTGAGCAGCAGCTGCGTGCTGTAAGCGGTGACGTCACCGCTGACAGTCGGGTTACCATAGCAACGGTGCTCCGATCACGTGATTCCCGGTGCCACTATTTATCGGCTGTGACAGCTAGTCCCTGCATGTGGACTGACTCTGTAAAGAGCGCCAACATGCAGGAACGGGGAAGCCGACCATGTGCCAGAGCATTTCGCCGGTACATGGTCGGAGATGCTTGAACGATCACCGCGTACCGGAGAGATGCACTGACAGGACCTAGCAATGGCGTCTAGCCATGTGACCAGTCTGTAGCCAATGAGATAATAGACACGTGACTGCTCACATGCTATTTTGACGTCACGATAGGTCCTATCATCAGTGCTGGTTACCGGGAGGACGCAGCGATTATCGGAAGGAAAAGCGGCGGGAGACAGAGTGCGGGACGCATCGCGGGGACCTGTAAGTGTTATGGCAATGTTCATTAACTGTATGTGTACAGGTATAATGTGTTTTTATGCATTTGTGTTTGCCTCCCATTGTTTTCAATGGGGTTCAAGTGGTTCGTCGAATGGTTCATCGAACGGGGCCTCCGTTCAACGAACCGAACCGAACTTGAACGCCAGGGGGGTGGCTCATCTCTAGTTTTAACCCTATATGTAATTGCCAATTTTGTATTGTCATACATCTCATATATACGACTATTGTTGAACTTGCTTCGTGAATGATATGAATAATTATTCATACAATTTTGAAGTACGTATTTTATCTGTTTTTGATACGTTTGGATTGTACCATGTAATTATATGAATTTTGATACTTCATGTAATGTCTGTATACCCCAATTTGTATATGCCTATGGATTGTGTCACTGGTTTCCTTTTTGTGCCAGTTTCTTCATACAATTATAAATAATATTTTGTACTATACTTACTCATGATTGTTCTCCTTGTTTTTTTCATGTTATTTTGAGTGTGCTTTGTAGGGTATGAATTCAATTTCCCTACAGTTTTTTGGATATTTGTAGATTAATAGCCCTTCTAATCTATCCTGTCATACCGGTAACTTGCATACTTCCTCAGCGTCACTGTACTCACTATGGTCACGATGCGGCATCTCCTCAGGTCAGGTCATCTCACTGAGTTGCCTTTTGCAACACTCCTGTGCACTGCTGCATTAGCATGTAGCTTCCATTTGGCCTTTAGGAGCGCATGGCCGATCTCTGCAGGAACTTCACCATGCTATGTCCTGTAGAGATTAGGTTCCTTGGCCAATCCCATGCCAGCTGTCTCTATTTCAGCTCCTCCCACCACTCTTTGCGTAATCGCTGGTTCCAAATATTAAGATCTGTTTTTCTATTGTATCAAACACTTGTTTCATGCAATATAATGCAAGTTAATTATTTAAAAATCATATAATGTGATTTTTCTGTAGTTTTGGGGGATTCTGTCTTTTACAGTTGAAGTGTACCTATGATAAGAATTACAGACCTCTCGATCCTTTGTAGGTGGGAAAACTTGCAAAATCAGCAGTATATCAAATACTTATTTTCTACACTGTAAATCCTTTTTTTTCTGTCAATATGTTATTGACTATCGCATCTTCTCTTCCTAACCACATCCTGTCTTCATTCTTCTCCCCCTTATGAGTGTTCTTCATAGCTCTTCAGTCTTTTTAAACCCTGCTGTTACTGCATTGTGCACTCTTGATTTTCAACCTTGAGAAAGGCGTCAGTCTGGAGCCGAAACAGGTTGGAGTTAATTAAAAAAAACCTTGCGCACACTTGCCGGTTTTTGCCGCGGATTTCCTGCGGTTTTGCTGCATGTTTCGCTGCATGTTATGTTCATAACCTCTCTGCAGTGATTCACCAGCAAATCCTGTGGGAAAAATAAATGCTGTGCGCACTATGCGGATTTTGACAGCTGCATGTTTAGCTGCGGGATTCCCGCAGCAAAAACAATTGCATGGCACTTCTTTTCCGCACGTCGCTGCGGGATTTCACTCCATTGACTGCAATGTAATCATGAAATCCCGCAGGGAATAACGCAGGTATCAAATTCTGTGCGGTTCATTGCGTTTTGCTGCGTTATTCCCTGCGGTATTTCGCGTTTTCGGGACATAATATTCATCCTGCCTGCGGTTTGCAGGGAAGTGATGTCATTATGACAGGAAGAACACACACACATCACACACAGACACAGAACACACATATCACACTCACACACAGACACAGACATATAGAATACACATAAAAATCAAACGGACACATAAAAATAAAAAAAGTGTGCTCCGCCATATTTTTACCGTCCAGCCAGGTAAACACACAGCAGCGGCCCGGTATTCTCAGGCTGAGGAGGGCGAGGGCCAGGGTTAATGCCCACTCTCCCGCAGCCGAGAATATCAGCCTGCAGCTGCCCCGGGACTGTCGTATCCATTATGCGGCAGTCCCGGAGTGTCCCCGGCTCTTCCTGTTGCCGTGATGCAGTGGCAATCAGGGTAATAATGAGTTAATGGCAGCTATGTGCGTGCTGTCACTAAAGGCCACTTCACACATAACGAGATCGTAAACGAGATCGTTACTACGTCACAGTTTCTGTGACGCAAGAACGACTTCAATTGCGATCTCGTCACGTTTGACACGTACCAACGATTCACCCCCTGCTGCGAAATCGCTGATCGATGCCGAACAGCTTGGGCCATTTTTGGCTCGTTGGAGTCCTGCTGGGCTGCATGAATCTGTATGTTTGACACCCTATTAACGATTTTGTTGACGACCTAGATGAGATGCACGAAGGCGTGTTGTTGCGTCCCCGTTTCCGCGCCCCTCTCTGCACCGATTGGTTAGCTCCAGGTGCAGGTGCGGCTTCGATCCGAAAAACACACCAACAAAGGTACAATGGACGAAGGAATCAGGGTGGAGACGCAGGTTCTATCTCAAAGCAAAGCGCAAAAGAAGTGACAAAGGGTGACGCGATCCAAAATTTAACCGCTAGATACGCCCCCTGCATGCCCAATCAGAACGCAGTATTGGCCGCCAATGAAAGCGGAGGGGGGTATGGAAAAGGCGACGCAAATGCACGCCTACGTGACTCACTGCATTTTACTACGCCCCTAATGGGATTGGAATCGTTAACATAGTTGCTGTGTGACAGGGTCCCAGCGATTTGAAAGATCGTTATACGGGATGCATGCTCGTTCATAAACTCGTTATGTGTGACACCCAACATGCGATTTCAACAACGACTCATAAACGATCCAGAAAGTGTGACGTAGTAGCGATCTCGTTCACGATCTCGTTATGTGTGACTGGACCTTAAGTCCAAGCTTTAATCATGGCAGCGTCTATGAGACAGCTTTTATGATTAACCTGTAAGTAAAGTGAATAAACACACACACTGAAAAATCTTTTATTTTAAATAAAACACAAAAAAGCCCCTCTCTCACCTCTTTATTAACCCCCTCCCCCAAAAACACAGCTCCGGCATAATCCAACGAGGTCCCACGTCGCTTGCATACAACCGCGACTGACACTGTACTGAATGCAGGCTCGTAACGAGACTGCACAGGTAATTACAGGTCATTTCTCACGGCCGGTAATATGAACAACACATTACCGCTCGGGAGAAATGCAGATTGTTGATTGATCTGTCCTCTATCTATCTATCTATCCCTCTATCTATTCTTCTATCTCTCTATTTATCTATCTTTCTACTATCTATCTCAGAAGGAAATTACTTTTTTTTTTCTTCAATGTGCTTTATTGCATTGAATGCATTAAAACACATGTACCAACCCGCGGCAATACCGCAGCAATACCACGGTAAAACCGCAGCAAAGTGCAAAAAACTGCATGCGGTTTTCGGGTGCGGTTTGCTGCGGGTTTTTACTGCGGATGCGGTAATCTTTGAGACCCTGCGGAATTTTCTTAAAAAATTCCGTTTTCCAGTGCGCACAGGGCCTCTCCGAATCTCTCATCCTTTCAATAAGTGCAGCCCGATCAGTGGGATAATCTCTGTTTTGCCATACTGATCAGTACTACCATGTTTTTCCAGAAGCAAGCCCCCCAATAAATAACCCCTAGCAGGGATTTTTAGCATTTTCGGAGTAATGCAGGCGTCACACGGTAAGATATATCGGGCGATATGTCGTCGGGGTCACGGATTCCGTGACGCACATCCGGCATCGTTTGATATATCGTAGCATGTGACAGCTACGAGCGATGGTAAACGAGCAAAAATACTCACCTTATCGTTGCTCGTTGACACATCGCTCATTTTCAAAAAGTCATTTCAGCTTCTGTGCGCCGGTTGTTCATCGTACCCAGGGCAGCACACATCACTCCGTGTGACACCCCGGGAACGAAGAACTGCAGCTTACCTGTGTCCCGCCAGCAATGAGGAAGGAAGGAGGTGGGCGGGATGTTTTCCCCTCCGCTTCTATTGCCCGGCGGCGGTGAGATGTTGCTGTGACGCCGAACATCCCTCCCCCTTCAGGAAGAGGATGTTCGCCGCCCACAGCGAGGTCGTCCGGGAGGTAAGTGCGTGTGACAGGGGGTTAACGACTTTGTGTGCCACAGGCAACAAATTGCCCGTGACGCACAAACGACGGGGGCGGGTACGATTGGTCATGCGATCGCACGATAGATCGTCCTGTGTGACGCCCGCATTAGGCTTAAATATGATCCTTACCCCAAAAATAAGCCCTAGTCGCGGGTCAATTCAATTCAAGTGTCCATTCAGCTAAAAAAGTTATAGAATATTGAAGGACACTTCATTATACACCGTGTGCAGAATTATTAGGCAAGTTGTATTTTGGAGGATTTTTTTTATTATTGATCAACAACTATGTTCTCCAATCAACCCAAAAAACTCATAAATATCAAAGCTTAACACTTTTGGAAGTTAAAGTGTTTTTTTTTTTAGATTTGGCTATCTCTTAGGAGGATATCTGTTTGTGCAGGTAACTATTACTATGCAGAATCATTAGGCAACTTAATAAAAACTAAATATATTCCCATCTCACTTGTTTATTTTCACCAGGTAAAACAATATAACTGCACAAAATTTAGAAATAAACATTTCTGACATGTAAAAACAAAACCTAAAAAAATTAGTGACCAATATAGCCACCTTTCTTTATGATGACACTCAACAGCCTACCACCCATGGATTCTGTCAGTTGCTTGATCTGTTTACAATCAACATTGCATGCAGCAGCCACCACAGCCTCCCAGACACTGTTTCGAGAGATGTACTGTTTTCCCTCCCTGTAGATCTCACGTTTTATGAGGGAGCACAGGTTCTCTATGGGGTTCAGATCAGGTGAACAAGGGTCCATGTCATTGTTTTTTCATCTTTTAGATCTTTACTGGCCAGCCATGCTGTGGAGTAGTTGGATGCATGTGATGGAGCATTGTTCTGCATGAAAATCATGTTTTTCTTGAACGATACCGACTTCTTCCTGTACCACTGCTTCAAGAAGTTGTCTTCCAGAAACTGGCAGTAGGTCTGGGAGTTGAGCTTCACTCCATCCTCAACCCGAAAAGGTCCCACAAGTTCAGCCCATACCAGTACCCCACCTCCACCTTGCTGGCATCTGAGTCAAAGTGGAGCTCTCTGACCTTTACTGATCCAGCCTCTGGCCCATCCATCTGGCCTATCAAGAGTCACTCTCATTTCATCAGTCCATAAAACCTTTGAATAATCAGTCCTAAGATATTTCTTGGCCCAGTCTTGACGTTTTATCTCATGTTTCTTGTTCAAAAGTGGTGGTTTTTCAGCCTTCCTTACCTTGGCCATGTCCCTGAGTATGGCACACCTTGTGCTTTTTGGTACTCCAGTAACGTTACAGCTCTGAAATATGGTTTTCCTCAATTTATGGGCAGTTATTTTGCGCCTTTTTTGCCCAACACGCTTTTTGCGATCCTGTTGGCTATTTGCCATGAAACGCTTGATTGTTCGGTGATCACGTTTCAAAACTTTGGCAATTTCAAAACTGCTGCATCTCTCTGAAAGACATCTCACAATTTTAGACTTTTCAGAGCCCGTCAAATCTCTCTTCTGACCCATTTTGCCAAAGGAAAGGAAGTTGCCAAATAATTTAGCACACCTTATCTAGGGTGTTGATGTCATTACACCAGACCTCTCCTCATTACAGAGATGCACATCACCTGATTTACTTAATTGGTAGTTGGCTCTCAAGCCTACACAGCTTGGAGTAGGACAACATGTATAAAAAGTATCATGAGATCAAAATACTCATTTGCCTAATAATTCTGCACACAGTATAGACAGTAGACACCCTGCAATCATACTCACCAGACACAGAGCGGGAGGACCTGCAGTGATCGAACACCCACACACATCGGATCGCACAGCCACACACATCAGATCGCACACCCATACACATCAGATCGCACACACATATCACTCAGCACATCTAGCGATACTGATTTCTCCAAGTTTACCGAGTCCTCCATGCGTTTCAATGCACCGCTTCCCATCTTTCTCTGCTGACAATCGGTATCGCCCAGATGTGGTGAGTGTGCAATCTGATGTGTAATTGTGTGAGCGATTTTATGCGTGATTGTGTCTGTGATCTGATGTGTATGTGTGCGATCTGATGTATGTGTGTCGGCTAGAAGCAGGGGATGCAGCATGGAGCTTAACTGCTGTGAGCACCCGTCGAAGACCACAGGAGGACCTGGGAGCCACACATACATCTGAGATCTGGTAAGTATGAGTCTCTTGGAGAGGGGGGGTCTGCTTTTTTGGGGGGTAAACTTACCCCCAACTATGTTTCTCCAAAAATAAGGCCTACTCTAAAAATAAGTCCTGGTGCTTTTTTGGGGCAAAAAAAAGGATAAGACAGTGTCTTATTTTTGGAATCAATAAAGTATGTGGCAGCACCGGTTTACTTAAAAGTACAGGATCTCACGCTTTCACAGCGAGAAGGGCTGTGGTTGGGTTGTGAGATCCTGTCCTGCATTCTGGGCTCTTGCAACACAGAAATTCAAACCCAACTCTTGCTAGAAAGTCAGGTGTTGTAGCCTGGCATTGGGCCACTTTTCAGAATTTTTGATAATTAAATTTCATAATCATCTCTCTGTGGGGCTGCCATTATTTTCTTAAATAAAAAGGGTGACCACAGAGTGGTGTTGGGAACTTTTTAAGTTCTCTCTTAATTTTTTTGAGCAATGTATATATTATTTTTGCATGTGTTTAACAATATATTCTGAAGTGGTTTATATCTCTTGTAAATTGTTCTGCTTTGCTGTACAATGTGTAACATAATATCTTATAATATTAGGAATTTTTCATAAATTTTATTTATTACAAACAGACCCGTCCCTGGGCTGATTTTACGCTCCAGACCACATTAGTATATCTATTTTTACTTTCAAGAGAGCACTAAGTCAAATTAACGTTTTTGGCATTCCTACTGTTTTACCATCTGCCACCTCTAATGGAAGTTTATTCTTGGGAGGTAGCCCCCTATTAATCATGAAATAGCTCAGTAGTTCTTACAAATAAGTCTCCTCCCAGCATCACACTTCTGTCTAAAATCTGCAGTGAAATGCATCAGTTGCAGAGCATGCGTCTATTTGCACTATTTAAGCGAATATTGAATGTGTTCTTCTTTATGACCACACAATCTATAGAAATCTATGCCTTGGGTTCCTACTAAGAACACAAAGCTAGAATAAATTGTTCAGGCGTATTTCATTCCCCTCCCCCAAAAATGTAACTAGAAACCATGGGAAGGTATTTTCTACACAGTTCATAAACTTCAAGTTAGGATCTAAGAAGGAATGTAGAATAGGGTTAGTGAATCTATTCACAGCATACTAGCAGATGTTGAAAACCTTAGTAAACCGGCAAAATATGGCTTTGTCTCAAAGTACCTAAAAGCCATTTGATGCTTCTTTTCCTGGTCATCAAATAGGCTAGGAAGCCATGAAATGAGGTGAGCAGTTCTATATCGATAGAAAACATATAGATCGGGGACTCAATTCTACTGAATTTGTTCATATATTATTTTGAGAGATTAGTGAAAAGCTGGGATATTTTCAAAGCTCGAAAACAAACATAAGGCTACGTAAAAGGGAACATTAACAGGGTGGCTTGTTCTGTGTTTATTCCAGTGTGAAACCTTCCTAATTTATAATTTATTTTGTTGATTTTTTTTATATTTTATGTACCTTTTTTTAAACAAAAATAATTTCTAGAATTAACAGATGACAATTATTTTTATCGTCATCGCCAAGAGACGCTAATCTGAATGTATGATTTTTATGAGCTTCTTTACAACACGGAGGGACACAGTGAATCAGTTTTGATCAGATTTTAAATTTCAAGAGTTAATTTTTTTTTATTTGTAATTTACAAATCTGGTGGTTTCTAGAAATGTGCATGTGATGATGCTATCAGTATTTTATATTCATGGCGTATAAAACAATTCATAGAAACAATCTAAAATAGCATAATAAAATTTTGGTGTGAAAGTCCGCTGTCTGAAAAGTTGAAGCAAATATGCCATGTGTGAATTATGCCTTGATCATCATATCATTATCATATCATCAAGGCAGGGTTTCCATATAGCATATATTAATTTCAGCATTTCAAATGGTGGAATTTAATATCAAAATTCTGTGGTGCTATTTTTGGCTGGTTGTCTTAAAGAGGTTGTCCACTACTTTTATATTGATGGCCTATCCTCAGGATAGGCCATCAATGTCTGATTGGCTGGGCTACGACACCACGCAAGCCACCATTAGCTGTTCTCAGTGTCGTCGGCGACCAAAAATGCTCAGTTCCAGAGCTGCCCCGTCTTCTGATAGCGATTGTGGCCGGGTATGCACATCTGACTCCTATTGATTTGATTGGAAGGTGGATGTGCAGTACCCAGCCGAGGCCACTATGAGTTGACGGGGCAACTCAGGAGCTGAGCAATTACGGCTCCCGGCTATTGCCGACAGAAAAACTGGCTGATCAGCAAGAGTGCAGTGTCAGACCCAAGCCAATCAGGTATAAATGATCTATCCTAAGGATAGACTATGGGGTACTTTGCATGTTGCGACATCGCTACTGCGATCTCGTCGGGGTCAAATCGAAAGTGACGCACATCCGGTGCCGGTAACGACGTCGCAACATGTAAAGCCTAGAAGCACCGATAAATGATCGCAAAAGCGTCGAAAATTGGTGATCTGTGTAGTGTTGGTCATTTCCATAATTTCGCTGCAGCGACAGGTACGATGTTGTTCCTCGTTCCTGTGGCAGCACACAATCGCTGTGTATGAAGCCGCAGGAGCGAGGAACATCTCCTTACCTGCGTCCCGCCTGCAATGAGGAAGGAAGGAGGTGGGCGGGATGTTTACGTCCCGCTCATCTCCGCCCCTCCGCTTCTATTGGCCGCCTGCCGTGTGACGTCGCTGAAACGCCGCACGACCCGCCCCCTTAGGAAGGAGGCGGGTCGCCGGCCAGAGCGATGTCGCAGGGCAGGTAAGTGCGTGTGAAGCTGGCGTAGCGATAATGTTCACTGCGGCAGCTATCACAAGATATCGCATCTGCGACGGGGGCGGGGACTATTGCGTTCGGCATCGCTACAATCGGCTAGCGGTGTCGCAGCGTGCAAAGTACCCCTATCAGTGTAAAAGTAGTGGACAACCTCTTTATGCTCCGTCAGAGGAGTGTTGATATGTCAATGACAGGCACTACTGCCCTCCGAGAGATCCCTTGATTCTCAAGAACAATCATTAAATTATAGAGAGAGATAGTAGACTGGGGCTTTCATATACCGCGCCAAAGATCACTGATGAATTCTTGGATTAATGTAAACTTTTATTTTTTCTCAGATCTACGCATTTCAGGAGTCTCAGCTCCCTTCCTCAGGACCAACAGGCATAAGATACATCAAATCTCTTAATTAAATTATGGCATATACTAGTGATATGCTATCACTTACTAATATGGGAATATCCAATTAGTTTTTCAGGACAAAAGTGAAAAGTTTGACCTCTTTAAGAAGAAATATGGAACTTGCATTTTAACTAAAATTTACAGAATCTATACCATATTACACTTTTTACAGGAAATCTTTAAAGATCAAGTCAATTCGGGACTTATGGAGCAAAAACAGCTACAACTTTTGATATTTTTTTTTTATTCAGACCTTGCTGTATGAGACTTTTTTCTTTGCTGCCACTTTGTGACCAATATATTGTAACAATGGAAATTAAAATTAATTTATATATTTTTGGAAAAGCAAAAAATCTGTCATTTTTTTTTACTTTCTATTTAATTTATTTCTATATCTAAGTTACAGGAATCACAGACAGACACCCCAAAGGTCTTAAATGGACCCTGTAGAATGTACCCATATAAAGTATGTGCACTGATCCCTTGAATGTTGTGATTTCACAAAGGGTCAAAATGTAAAGATCTGTGAACAGAAAAATAAAGTGGTTCTGCATTACAGTTACTAACCCACTCTTTAAAGGGGTTTTCCCATGAACAAAGTTAATTTTAAAGTTAATTTTAATCAATATATCTTGGAATAATAAGTTGCACAATTGGATGTGTTTAAAAACAATGTTCCTGTGCTGAGATAATCTTATATATGTACCCCTGCTGTGTACTGTGTAATGGCAGTGTCTGACCGTACAGGGACATGGTCTGATCATACCAGATCTCCTGGGCTGGGGAAGAAGCAAACAGAGAGAAAAGAGACATAATAGCACAGGATCACAGCTAATTCTTTTTGTGAGGTAAAACATTTCCCTGTCTGTTTTTAAAAAAATGTTTTACCTCAAGAAAGAATAATTTTTGATCCCATGCTATAATGTCTGTATACTTTTTTTGCTTCCTCCCCAGCCCAGGAGATGTGGTATGATCGGGCCATTTGCTATTACACAGTACATAGCAGGGACATACATAAGATTATCTCAGCTATTATCAGCTCAGGAACCTTTTTTTTTTTTTTTTTTTTTTAAACACATCAAGTTGTGGAAATTATTTTTATTCCAAGATCTGTTGGTTAAAATGAACTTTAAAATTAACTTTGTTTGTTGGAAAACCCCTTTATCATGCAGGCATGGTGTACGAGCCCATGCAGTCAGTGTGCCATTATAATACAGTGGAACGTCTGGTAACGAGTAAAGGCCCCTTTACACACTGAGACTTTCTAGCGATCCCACCAGCGATCCCAACCTGGCCGGGATCGCTACAAAGTCTCTGGTGAGTCGCTGGTGAGCTGTCAAAACAGGCATACCTGGAAAACGACGCAACAGCGATACGGACCTGCAGAACGACCTAGCTAGTCATTGGGGACATTGCAAAGCAGCTTTTTGAAAGGGAAATCGCTAACGAAGTCGCTGTAAAGGCCCCTTTACACACTGAGACTTTCTAGCGATCATGCTGCACAGCGGGAAACAAAGGACCAAAGAATGGTCCTGAGAGATGTGTAGTGATCAGCAACCTCACACCAGGGGCCAGGTCGCTGATGTGTTTCACACATTGCAATGTCGCTGGGGAGGTCGCTATTACGTCACAAAACCGGTGACATTACAGCGATGTCGTTTGCGATGTTGCAGTGTGTAAAGGGGCCTTAACACAGTTAGCGAGTATTTCACTTTACGAGCAAAGCTTGCTGTAAATTTGTGACTCAGTTTACGAGCAAGCTTTGCCGTACAAGCAACTACTCACAACACACACTTACGGTTCCGTACTTCCACTGCGCTCTAACCCGCTCTTGCAGTCCACACAAACAAACACGCACACACAAGCACACACACATATTATGCTCACTGTTGTGAATGTTAGTCATGTTTTGGCTGCTGGGAGGCTCCCTCTGGTGGCCAGGAATGGTTTGGACTTGGACCAGGTGTGTTGTGCAGTGGGTGTTTCCTTTGCTAACTCTCTGCTTATTTAAGTCCTGGTCTGATTGCAGGCTGTTGCCAGATGTCAGTTGTTCTTTGTATCTCCAGCCTGCTTAATCCTGCTCTACTCCACATCTACTCCAGATAAGTGCTTGCTCTTTATTTATTATCTGGTTCTTTTGCTTATCTGGGTTTGTCATTTGTTGTGGTTGGTTTCAGTTTATTCCCTTCCAGGGATTTTCCCCCTCAGTGGATTGTTGAGGAACTCCCTGCAGTTCTGTGTGGAGTATAGCTCCTTTGGGTCCATGTGTTTGTGGCTTGTTGAATTTGTTATAATTCCTGTTTTCTGTTCATTGGTATGACAAGGGCACCTGGTATAGGACGGAGTTCAGATTGAGCGATCTGAGGGCCTTTTTGTACTATCAGGAAGTTAGTATTTTGCAGGGTTTTTCTCTGGCCACCATCAGTCCCTTTCCTGTCCTTTCCTATTTTAGTCAGCGGGGGCCTCACCTTTTGCTAATCCTGTCATCTACCTGTGTATTGTGTTTTTCTTATATCACCGCAGTCTTTGAATGTGGGGGGCTTGCTATTCCTGTCTATTTTCTGAGGCAGAGAGTTATTCATCTTTCCTACCTTCAGGATAGTTAGTTCTCCGGCTGGGTTCGCGGTGCACAGGATGTTAGTTCACCCCTCGGCTACTTCTAGTTGTGATGGTTAGTAAGGGGATGGCGACCAGATTAGTTACCAATGCTCTTGTCACCTTTTTGCCAATGATTTGTGGTGGTCTTCCATGATTCCGGATCATAACAGCTCACCTTACCTTCCGTTCCCTCGCCAGTCTCCCGGTTCTTGTAGTTCATCGCTACAGGATGTGTATCAGGTAACCATCGCGACGAGGGAGGAACTTCCACTGTCAGCCGCTACTCAAAGGCAGCGTGCTGACCAATCAGAGGCAAGCGGCTCCTGCCTTTGACGTCCGCGTTCTGGCAGCGGAAGTTCCGGCATCGGTCGTGATGGTTACCCGATACACATCCTATACCGGCGAACTGCAAGAACCAGGAGGCTGGTGATGGAACGGAAGGTAAGGTGAGCATAATATGTGTGTGTGCATGCGTGTTTGTGCATGTGTGGAATAGGACATTGAACAAGTTGTGGAACGAATTGTCTGCATTCCAATGATTTCCTATGGGAAATCTTGCTTTGCTAGACGAGTAACTTGGTTTACAAGCACACTCCCGGAATGGATTTTCTCGTCAACCAAGGTTCCACTGTACTATGGAGCTGTTCAAAAACCTCCTGCCAGATGAGAACTATGATACCCTGCTTCTGAAGTTCTGACTCCTTATACCGTATTATACATCAGAAGATGCAATTGCAGATAGTTAGAGGTGTGCTGAATTATGTTTAAATATAATTGCATTTTACCTTCATGACTCAAGATGACAACCGATCATGGGTTAGACAAGTGGGCACAGCCCAGCTGGTGTGAAAATGACAAAAATTGAAAAATGTTAGCGGAACCTTGCTATTCAAAGTGTTTTCCACAAGTAAGTACTATGATGAATCCGAGGCTATATGATTGCGCATACTCCACATTGAATTATATACAGCATGTCCTTTAAAAAGAACCTTACCAGCAGACTTTTCACTATTCAACCAATGTCACAGTGCATGGGAATGTCTATGTATTCATGTCCATGTTCTAACATACGCTGGACTAGCAGGGACAAAATCAGCCGCTAGGTTCCAAGACACATGGGCAGTGCTGCAGCACTTATCAGCTACGACTATAAGAAATGATTTAGTTGTGATCATGTTCACTGTTCCTTGATTGACTTCTTACATTCTTGGAGAATTTTTAGTTATCATTCTTTGTTTATGGCAGTGGTCTTAGGCAAAATACTGCGTGCTCTCATTCCCTTGAATGAAAAGCCCCTACACATGAATGGTCTCACGATGGTCTACTATAGGCATAATACCAGACTTATGGTGGCACTCACCTTTTTTTCTGAGAACCATCATTTTTCTAGATGTCCAAAATAGACTGAAGTGGGCTTCAAAGAAAAAACCTTTACCTAAGTCCTCTGCAGTCCAATCCCTATACTTCTTGCAGAATATCAGTCTGTCCTTGATATTTTTCTTGGAGAGAGGCGGCTTATGTGCCTACTTATTTGAAAGCAGGCAATCCTTCTGGTTTTGCCTCATAGATGCACTGACACCTACCTGCTGCTATTCTTGAGCAAGCTCTTCATTGGTGTGAACCATTCCTGTTCAGTGGACAATTCTGCCACTTGCTAGACTTTCTTGGGTGCCTTGAAGCTGTATTCACAGCAACTGAACCACTCTGTTTGATGTTTAAGATTATACGATAAATGGTTAATTTTGGAAAGTCTAAAGGGGGCTTTACACACTGCGACATCGCTAATGCGGAGTCGTTGGGGTCACGGAATTTGTGACGCACATCCGGCCGCATTAGCGATGTTGCTGCGTGTGACACCGATGAGTGATTTTGCATCGTTGCAAAAACGTGCAAAATCGCTCATCAGTGACATGGGGGTCCATTCTTGATTATCGTTACTGCAGCAGTAACCATGTAGTTCGTCGCTCCTGCGGCAGCACACATCGCTATGTGTGACGCCGCAGGAACGAGGAAGCTTTCCTTACCTGCCTCCCGGCCGCTATGAGGAAGGAAGGAGGTGGGCGGGATGTTACGTCCTGCTTATCTCCGCACCTCCGCTGCTATTGGGCGGCCGCTCAGTGACGTCGCTGTGATGCCACACGGACCGCCCCCTTAGAAAGGAGGCGGTTCGCCGGTCACAGCGACTTCGCCGGGCAGGTAAGTATGTGTAACGGGTCTGGGCGATGTTGTGCGGCACGGGCAGCGATTTGCCCATGTCGCGCAACAGATGGGGGCGGGTACCCACACTAGCGATATCGGGACCGATATCGCAGTGTGTAAAGTAGCCTTAAGGCTGGGTTCACACATAGCGACAGCGACAACGACGTCGCTGTTACGTCACCATTTTCTGTGACACAACAGCGACCTTGTATATCGCTGTTATGATCGCTGCTTAGCTGTCAAACACAGCGACGCAGCAGCGATCATAACGTTGCTACATGTGCAGAGAGCAGGGAGCCGCGCACACTGCTTAGCGCTGGCTCCCTGCACTCCTAGCTACAGTACACATCGGGTTAATTATCCGATGTGTACTGCAGCTACATCTGCAGAGAGCAGGGAGCCGCGCACACTGCTTAGCGCTGGCTCCCTGCACTCCTAGCTACAGTACACATCGGGTTAATTATCCGATGTGTACTGCAGCTACATCTGCAGAGAGCAGGGAGCCGCGCACACTGCTTAGCGCTGGCTCCCTGCACTCCTAGCTACAGTACACATCGGGTTAATTACCCGATGTGTACTGCAGCTACATCTGCAGAAAGCAGGGAGCCGCGCACACTGCTTAGCGCTGTCTCCCTGCTCTCCTAGTTACAGTACACATCGGGTTAATTACCCGATGTGTACTGCAGCTACATCTGCAGAGAGCTGGGAGCCGCGCACACTGCTTAGCGCTGGCTCCCTGCACTCCTAGCTACAGTACACATCGGGTTAATTAACCCGATGTGTACTGCAGCTACATGTGCAGAGAGCAGGGAGCCGGCACTGGCAGCGTGAGAGCGGCGGAGGCTGGTAACGAAGGTAAATATTGGGTAACCACCTTGGTTACCCAATGTTTACCCTGGTTACAGCTTACCGCAGCTGCCGGATGCCGGCTCCTGCTCCCTGCTCGCTTCATTTCGTTGCTCTCTCGCTGTCACACACAGCGATCTGTGCGTCACAGCGGGAGAGCAACAATAAAAAAACGAACCAGGGATGTGTGTAACGAGCAGCGATCTCACAGCAGGGGCCAGATCGCTGCTCAGGGTCACAAACAGCGAGATCGCTAATGAAGCCACTGCTGCGTCACAAAAAACGTGACTCAGCAGTGATCTCAGCAGCGATCTCGCTGTGTGTGAAGCACCCCTTACAAGAAGCAATGTCCTTACCTGTAAAACTATTTTGATGCAATGAAAGATAACTAGACGTTTACGTTGCATTACCCATGGTAAATAGAAGAAAACAGTGAATTCAAGCATCAGCCCCCTTATAAAGCAACCAGTCTGCTCTTATAGTTCAATCAGAGACTTCTATAAGAAATCGGGGATCATCGCCACGCTTGTCACCATTCAATCCAAAGAATCATTATTCCAAGTCATTTGTTTGGGCACATTAACAAAGTCTACGCGTTTCAGGGGTCTCTGCCCCCTTCCTCAGGACAATATAAAAATAATGACACAGAAGATAATAATTCTTTGGATTGAATGGTGACAAGTGCGGCGATGATCCCCGATTTCCTATAGAAGTCTCTGTTTCCATTTTACGGGTCCGCAGCTGTCTCCTCCAGCGTTTATGCTTCAATAGGTGTTGTGACTTTTCACAACATCTATAGGTGAGTGCACCCTATTAATCCTTTCACTGTTTTTATCAGTTAAGACACTATGCGCCTGTTCTTTCCTCCACAGTCCTTGAATTCCTGCTTATAGTTCAATCAGCATAACAGAGTGATATCAGCAGACTTGTCTTTGTTATTTTTTTTTTTCATGAGCTAATGAGATCACAGCATTGATGTAAGCAGGTCATTGTGTAGCAGGGCTGAAATTCATTAGAAATGGTTTGATTGTAACTAAGTTAATTTTCATGGCAAGGAATGACTATGCATTTTTTTGCAATTCATCTGATCCCATTCCATAGCAGTCTACAGATAATAAGCACAATGACCTTAATATAGATTAAAATACCTATAAACTTAATTGCACAGAATAACACACAGATAAAAAGTATTCGGCAAAATAATTTTTATTTAAAAAACTTGATAAAAATAGTGTTCAATACAAAAAGTTGCTATTAAAACGCCATAGTCTGGTGAAAATTTAGGTCATTCCAAGTAAATTGCACATATATGAACTGACACCATCCATCATATATACAGTATAGTACTAGTGCAGAGAAAATAAATATTAATTTAGATTCCTAAAAGTAAGTGTATACAAATATAGATATATGTAAAAAATATATACAGTCATATGAAAAAGTTTGGGCACCCCTATTAATATTAACCTTTTTTCTTTATAATAATTTGGGTTTTTGCAACAGCTATTTCAGTTTCATATATCTAATAACTGATGGACTGAGTAATATTTCTGGATTGAAATGAGGTTTATTGTACTAACAGAAAATGTGCAATTCGCATTTAAACAAAATTTGACCGGTGCAAAAGTATGGGCACCCTTATCAATTTCTTGATTTGAACACTCTTAACTACTTTTTACTGACTTACTAAAGCACTAAATTGGTTTTGTAACCTCATTGAGCTTTGAACTTCATAGGCAGGTGTATCCAATCATGGGAAAAGGTATTTAAGGTGGCCACTTGCAAGTAGTTCTCCTATTTGAATCTCCTATGAAGAGTGGTATCATGGGCTCCTCAAAACAACTCTCAAATGATCTGAAAACAAAGATTATTCAACATAGTTGTTCAGGGGAAGGATACAAAAAGTTGTCTCAGAGATTTAAACTGTCAGTTTCCACTGTGAGGAACATAGTAAGGAAATGGAAGAACACAGGTACAGTTCTTGTTAAGCTCTGAAGTGGCAGGCCAAGAAAAATATCAGAAAGGCAGAGAAGAATGGTGAGAACAGTCAAGGACAATCCACAGACCACCTCCAAAGACCTGCAGCATCATCTTGCTGCAGATGGTGTCACTGTGCATTAGTCAACAATACAGCGCACGTTGCACAAGGAGAAGCTGTATGGGAGAGTGATGCGAAAGAAGCCGTTTCTGCAAGCACACCACAAACAGAGTCGCCTGAGGTATGCAAAAGCACATTTGGACAAGCCAGTTACATTTTGGAAGAAGGTCCTGTGGACTGATGAAACAAAGATTGAGTTGTTTGGTCATACAAAAAGGCGTTATGCATGGAGTCAAAAAAACATGGCATTCCAAGAAAAGCACTTGCTACCCACAGTAAAATTTGGTGGAGGTTCCATCATGCTTTGGGGCTGTGTGGCCAATGCCGGCACCGGGAATATTGTTAAAGTTGAGGGTCGCATGGATTCAACTCAGTATCAGCAGATTCTTGACAATAATGTGCAAGAATCAGTGACAAAGTTGAAGTTACGCAGGGGATGGATATTTCAGCAAGACAATGATCCAAAACACCGCTCCAAATCTACTCAGGCATTCATGCAGAGGAACAATTACAATGTTCTGGAATGGCCATCCCAGTCCCCAGACCTGAATATCATTGAACATCTGTGGAATGATTTGAAGCGTGCTGTCCATGCTCGGCGACCATCAAATTTAACTGAACTGGAATTGTTTTGTAAACAGGAATGGTCAAATATACCTTCATCCAGGATCTAGGAACTCATTAAAAGCTACAGGAAGCGACTAGAGGCTGTTATTTTTGCAAAAGGAGGATCTAAAAAATATTAATGTCACTTTTATGTTGAGGTGCCCATACTTTTGCACCAGTCAAATTTTGTTTAAATGCGGATTGCAAATTTTCTGTTAGTACAATAAACCTCATTTCAATCCAGAAATATTACTCAGTCCATCAGTTATTAGATATATGAAACTGAAATAGCTGTTGCAAAAACCCAAATTGTTATAAAGAAAAAAAGGTTAACATTAATAGGGGTGCCCAAACTTTTTCATATGACTGTATAGTAACAATCACAGTGAAAAATCAAAATCAAAAAGTGCAGAGTGCAAGTTAGTCTTGATAAGAGAAGTAGCCAGTGCTAAATTGATAATGGTTAGAACCAATTCAAAAAAGAGAATTTTGTTTACTTACCGTAAATTCTTTTTCTTATAGTTCCGTATTGGGAGACCCAGACATTGGGTGTATAGCTTCTGCCTCCGGAAGACACACAAAGTACTACACTAAAAAGTGTAGCTCCTCCCTCTGAGCCTATACACCCCCTGGAGAACCAGATCTAGCCAGTTTAGTGCAAAAGCTGAAGGAGAATAGCCACCCACAAGGAAAGACAGAGCAAGAACCGGAACAACCGGAGACTCTGTCCACGACAACAGCCGGTGATAACACGTGGAACAAGAAACTGCCAACAGGCAACAGGGAGGGTGCTGGGTCTCCCAATACGGAACTATAAGAAAAAGAATTTACGGTAAGTAAACAAAATTCTCTTTTTCTTTATCGTTCCTATGGGAGACCCAGACATTGGGACGTCTCAAAGCAGTCCATGGGTGGGAATAAACAGAAAAACTGAGAAGTAGGCAGAGCCTAACTTCACAAATGGGCGACAGCCGCCTGAAGGATGCGTCTGCCCAAGCTCGCATCTGCCGAAGCATGAGCATGCACTTGGTAGTGCTTTGAAAAGGTATGCAGGCTAGTCCAAGTGGCAGCCTGACAGACTTGCTGAGCCGTAGCCTGGTGCCTGAAAGCCCAAGAGGCACCGACAGCTCTGGTCGAGTGTGCCTTGATCCCCGGCGGGGGAGGCACCTGAGAACACTGGTAGGCATCGGAAATGGTCGACCTAATGCAAGGAGCTAAGGTCGGCTTAGAAGCAGAGAGGCCCTTACGCCGACCTGTGGTTAGCACAAAAAGAGAGGTGCACCGCCTAAGAGCAGCGGTGCGAGACACATAGATCCGGAGCGCCCACACCAGATCCAGAGTATGCAACGCTTTTTCAAAGCGATGAACAGGAGCCGGACAAAAGGAAGGCAGGGAAATGTCCTGGTTAAGGTGGAAAGGAGAAACCACCTTAGGGAGAAAGTCCGGAGTCGGACGGAGAACCACCTTGTCTTGATGAAAAACCAAAAAAGGTGACTCCGAAGAGAGCGCAGCCAAATCAGCTACTCTTCTGAGGGAAGTTATGGCCACTAGAAACACCACTTTCTGTGAAAGACGAAACAAAGAAACCTCCCTAAGAGGCTCAAAGGGGGGTTTCTGCAAGGGCGTGAGGACCAAATTGAGGTCCCAGGGATCCAAGGGCCGCCGGTAAGGCGGAATGATGTGAGACGCGCCCTGCATGAAGGTGCGCACTTGAGCCAGCCGGGCGATACGCCGCTGGAACAGTACTGACAGAGCCGAGACCTGTCCCTTGAGGGAATTGAGGGATAGTCCTAGCTGCAGACCGGACTGTAGAAAGGACAGAAGGGTCGGCAAGGAAAAAGGCCAAGGAGCATGGCCGGAAGAGCGACACCAGGACAGGAAAATTCTCCAAGTCCTGTGATAGATTTTGGCCGAGGAAGACTTCCGGGCCCGAGTCATAGTGGAGATGACTTCAGGAGGAATACCAGAAGCCGTCAAGATCCAGGACTCAAGAGCCACGCCGTCAATCTGAGAGCCGCAGAATTCTGGCGGAAAAACGGACCTTGTGAGAGGTCTGGACGGTCCGGAAGATGCCACGGCACCTCTACGGACAGATGGAGCAGGTCTGGGTACCAAGCTCGCCTGGGCCAGTCCGGAGCAATGAGGATGACCCGACGGCCCTCCATTCTGATCTTGCGCAGAACTCTGGGCAAGAGAGCTAGAGGGGGAAACACGTAGGACAGACGAAACTGGGACCAGTCTTGAACCAGAGCGTCTGCTGCAAAGGCCTGAGGATCGTGGGAGCGAGCCACGTAAACCGGAACCTTGTTGTTGTGACGGGTTGCCATTAGGTCCACTTCCGGAGTGCCCCACTTGCGGCAGATTGACTGAAACACTGCCGGATGCAGGGACCACTCACCACTGTCCACGGTTTGACGGCTGAGATAATCTGCTTCCCAGTTTTCCACGCCTGGGATGTGGACTGCGGATATGGTGGACTTGGAGTCCTCCGTCCATTGAAGGATGCGTTGAACCTCCAACATTGCCAGGCGGCTGCGTGTCCCGCCTTGGTGATTGATGTAGGCAACCGCTGTCGCGTTGTCTGACTGGACTCGGATGTGCTTGCCCGCCAACAGGTGGTGAAAGGCTAGGAGAGCTAGATGCACAGCTCTGGTTTCCAGGACATTGATCGAGAGGGCTGACTCGGACGGAGTCCAAGTGCCCTGCGCTCGGTGGTGGAGACATACCGCTCCCCAGCCGGATAGACTGGCATCCGTGGTGAGGATCACCCAGTACGGGGCCAGGAAGGAGCGCCCCTGAGACAGAGAGAGGGGCCGAAGCCACCACTGAAGAGAGCTCCTGGTCTGTGGCGACAGAGCCACTAGCCTGTGCAAGGAGGAAGTCCGCTTGTCCCAACAGCGGAGAATGTCCAGCTGCAGAGGACGCAGATGGAACTGGGCAAAGGGAACAGCCTCCATCGACGCCACCATCTGACCCAGCACCTGCATTAGGTGCCTGATGGAATGACGGCGGGGCCTCAGCAGAGAGCGCACCGCCAGTTGGAGGGACTGCTGTTTGACTAAGGGCAGCTTCACAAGTGCCGGCAGAGTCTCGAACTGCATCCCTAGGTACGTGAGCCTCTGGGTCGGAGACAGAGTGGATTTGGGCAGATTGACAAGCCACCCGAATTGGGCTAGAGTGGCGAGAGTGAGTGAGACACTCCGCTGACAGACTGCGCTGGATGAAGCCTTGACTAGAAGGTCGTCCAGGTAAGGAATCACTGCCAACCCCTGGAGGTGCAGAACCGCAACCACTGCTGCCATGACCTTGGTGAATACCCGAGGGGCCGTGGCTAACCCGAAGGGGAGAGCCACGAATTGGAAATGTTCCTCTCCGATTGCAAAACGTAGCCAACGCTGGTGTGAAACTGCAATTGGCACATGCAGATAGGCATCTCTGATGTCGATGGATGCCAGGAAATCCCCTTGGGTCATTGAGGCAATGACTGATCGCAGAGACTCCATGCAAAAATGCCGTACCTGAACATGCTTGTTGAGAAGCTTGAGATCCAGGATGGGCCGGAAGGAACCGTCCTTTTTGGGGACTAGGAAGAGATTTGAGTAGAAACCTCTGAACCGTTCCCGGGCGGGAACCGGTACAATTACTCCGTTGGCCTGCAAGGATGCCACGGCCTGAGAGAAGGCGGCAGCCTTGGAGCAGGGGGGAGTTGACAGAAAAAATCTGTTTGGCGGGCTGGAAGAGAATTCTATCCTGTAGCCGTGGGAAATGATATCCCGCACCCACTGATCGGAGACGTGTTGAAACCACACGTCGCCAAAGTGGGAGAGCCTGCCACCGACTAAGGACGTTGATGGCGCGGACAGATAGTCAAGAGGAGGCTGCCTTAGTGGCAGCAGCTCCTGCGGTCTTCTGTGGACGCGCTTTTGGGCGCCAGTTGGATTTCTGGTCCTTGGTTGAGTTAGTGGACGAGGCCGAGGGCTTAGAGGATGACCAGTTGGAGGAACGAAAGGAACGAAACCTCGACTGGTTCCTACCCTGGACAGGTTTCCTGGTTTTGGTTTGTGGCATGGAAGTACTCTTCCCGCCAGTAGCTTCCTTAATAATTTCATCCAGTTGTTCACCGAATAGCCTGGACCCAGCAAAAGGGAGCCCAGCAAGGTACTTCTTTGAAGAAGCATCTGCCTTCCACTCTCGAAGCCACAAGATCCTGCGGATAGCGAGGGAATTATCCGAAGCCACCGCAGTGCGGTGAGAAGCCTCCAGCATGGCAGACATGGCATAGGATGAAAAAGCTGAAGCTTGGGAAGTTAAGGTAACCATTTCGGGCATAGATTCCCTGGTGAGGGAATGCATCTCCTCTAGAGAAGCAGAGATGGCTTTGAGAGCCCACACTGCTGCAAAAGATGGGGAGAACGAGGCCCCTGCCGCCTCATATACAGATTTGGCCAGAAGGTCAACCTGGCGGTCAGTGGAATCCTTAAGAGAGGTGCCATCAGCCACTGATACAACGGTCCGGGCTGAGAGTCTAGACACCGGGGGGTCTACCTTTGGTGAATGAGCCCACTTATTGACCACCTCAGGTGGAAAGGGAAAACGGTCATCAGAACCACGCTTTGGGAAGCGCTTGTCAGGACAGGCCCTAGGCTTGGTCACAGTGGCCTGAAAACTGGAGTGGTTAAAGAACACACTTCTTGTCCTCTTAGGCAAGGTAAACTGGTGCTTTTCTGCCAGAGAGGGTTGCTCCTCGGATACTGGCGGATTGAGGTCCAGTACAGAATTAATGGACGCAACCAAATCACAAACATCTGAGTCACTTTCGGACAGATCAATGGGGCACATGGAGGTAGCCTTCGAGCCCCCAGTTAAGGCATCCTCCTCGTCCGGCGAGTCAGCTTCTGAAACAGAGCCGCGGGACGAGGAAGGAGAGGGAGCCCTGCGTCTCTTTTTAGGAGGACGGGGTCTGGGACCAGATGATGAATCCTCTGTGAGCTCCGCTGAGAGAGCCCTAGCAGCAGAGGCACCCTGTGAAGGGGGCTGATGCATGTTCAGCAAAGTCCGGGACAGCTGTCCCATGCAGTCGGCAAAAGACTGGGAGATTGACCTAGAGAAGGATTCTACCCAAGCCGGGGGTTCAGCCACAGGAGCCGGAGCAGCCGGAGAGACCACTGTGGGTGCAATTCCAGGCTGAGGCATTGTCAGGTTAGAGCAGGCATCACAATGTGGATATGTGCTCGGTTCAGGCAGCACAAGCTTACATGCAGTGCATACTGAATATAGCTTTGGAGCCTTGCTCCTCGTGTGAGACATGCTGCTGAAGTGGGGGCTCTGCCAGAGTGACCCTCAGAGAGTATATACAGAGGCCCACAACCAGAGGTTGTGGCTTACCAGACCGCTGGAGCGGTGTTGTGTGCCCTCCAGATCCCGAAGCCCGGACTCCCAAGCACCTCAGCAGGGATGCTGCAGCCAGTGCTGATTGCAGAGAAAACGCTGATAAAATGGCGCCGGAGCGAGGAGAGGGGGCGGGGCCAACCCTGAGAGCGGGATCTGGAGGGCCAAAGAGACTTACAGGGGAGGAGACATGTGCTCAGTGAGGAGTGTCCCTCCCCTGTGCAGAACGGCCGCTGGGCGGAGCCACACTGTCCCTCTGCATGAATGACATGCGAGGGCAGTGAAAGCGAAAGTAGGCCTCCGGCGAAGCCGGGGCCTAAATTTGAGCGGTGCGGCCGGCGCGCAGGCACCCTCGGCGCGGTTCTCAGGCGACAGCCAGAGAACCGGCCGGAAATGTCACAAAAATCACTCAGCACACTCTCCCCACATAATAAAGTACAGGGACCCCCAGAATATAAACGTCTCAGGTACTTAGCTTGCTGAGACGCAGGGCCATGTCCCTGGGGATGAGTGCTCCGTCCAGCAGGATCCTGAAGGGCTGCGGATGGAGACCGGTCTCCTGCAAAGCATGGAGAACCGTGCTGGCTCCCACTTCAAGCCAGAGCCCGAGGGATGGTGAAGGAGCGCGGCATGTAAGGCTCCAGCCTTAAAATCAACCTTAACAGCACCGCCGACACAGTGGGGTGAGAAGGGACATGCCGGGGGTCCAGACTTGGACCCGCTTTTCTTCAAAATGTTTCCAAAAATGAAAAATCAGATGAGAATGCATGTGTGGATGTATGCCTCCTGAACACAAAGCAATGAACTGGCTAGATCTGGTTCTCCAGGCGGTGTATAGGCTCAGAGGGAGGAGCTACACTTTTTAGTGTAGTACTTTGTGTGTCCTCCGGAGGCAGAAGCTATACACCCAATGTCTGGGTCTCCCATAGGAACGATAAAGAAAAGTGCATAGTGCAAATATTAAAATGAAACAAAGTAACACTTATAGGAATAGGTTAAAAACCAGACCCGGCCACCCCAACATATGTTTCAAAAGCGTCTTCTTCAGGTAATAAGCGATTTCTTCAGGATGAAGAAGACGCTTTTGAAACATATGTTGGGGTGGCTGGGTCTGGTTTTTAACCTATTCCTATAAGTGTTACTTTGTTTCATTTTAATATATGCACTATGCACTTTTTGAATTGGTTCTAACCATTATCAATTTAGCACTGGCTACTTCTCTTATCACGATTAACTTGCACTTACTTTTAGGAATCTAAATTAATATATATCTTCTCTGCACTAGTACTATACTATATATAAATATATATATATATATATATATATATATAAAATGGATGGTGCCAGTTCATATATGTGCAATTTACTTGGAATAACCTACATTTTCACCAGACTATGGCACTTTAATACCAGCTTTTTGTATTGAACACTACTTTTATCAAATTTTTTAAATAAAAATTATTTTAGTCGAATACTTACATTTTTCTGTGTTTTAGTTTACAGATAATGCAAATCATCACTATAAGAACTGAAGCAGTAGACTTTGTGAACACAAAATTTGTGTCAATCTTTAAACTTTTTGTCACAACTGTAGCCAAATATCAGATTTCCACATGGTCATGTTTATAAATGTATTTCCATGCAGAATACAAATAGTATAAACTCTGCTGATAGTTTCCCTTTAAATTTGTGATCCAAACAGGAATGCAGTGCTCCACCTGCCGATGTATTTCCTGTAGAGCAGCTAGATATGCACTTAACAGGATTTGTCTGGGGAATGTAAAAAATTAGTCTTAAGCGGGCTTTACACGCTACAAAATATCTAACGATGTGTCGGCGGGGTCACGTCATAAGTGATGCACATTTGGCATCGTTAGTGTTGTTGTAGCGTCTGAAACCTACGTGCGACCCAGATTGTACGATAAACCGTTGGTCGTATACACGTCGTTGAATTTCTAACAATTGAACGTACGGTTGTTCAATGTTCCCGAGGCAGCACACATCGCTGTGTGTGACACCCCGGGAATGATGAACTCAGGTTACCTGCGTCCCGCGGCTCCCGCCGGCTATGCGGAGTGAAGGAGGTGGGCTGGATGTATACATCCTGTTCATCTCCGCCCCTCTGCTTCTATTGGCCGGCTGCCGTGTGACGTTGCTGTGACGCCGAATGTCCCTCCCACTCCAGGAAGTGGATGTTCGCCGCCTACAGCGAGGTCATATGGAAGGTAAGTACGTGTGACGGGGGGTTACTCATTTGTGCGACATAGGCAACAAATTGCACGAGCCACACAAACGATGGGGGCGGGTGCGATCGCATACGAGATCGCATAGGAAATTGAAATGTGTAAAGCAGTCTTAACAGCAGAAAATGCATTTAATTTATTTTAAAAAAAACCTCATTACTTACTAGGGATGAGCGAATGTATTCGCCACTATTCGGTATCCGACGGCTAATAGGTTATCCGAGGTATCCGCTATCCGACGGCTAATATGGTATTCGCTCCGGTACTTTCATTTTCGTTTCTGGACTTCCTGGCGCCTTGTTCCAGCCAATGAACACATCTGACGTTGCTTGCCCTCACAGTAACGCCGCAGCCATCTTTGTTGTGGTGTTACTGTGATTGGCTTGGCCGCACAGCGTCATAGGGGCTATATAAGGCAGCCGCCATTTTGTCTGCATGCATTTATTCCTGAGCTGCCGGTGTAGTGAGACTGCTTTGTGTGCGGTACAGCGTTTTTCCAGCCAACTAATACTAGTGCTTCTAAGGGCTGAAACTATTTAGCATTAGCTGTTAGGGACTGTGTAAATCATAGAAACAGGTATAGGGGCAGTGCAGGTCGTTCTATGAGATAGTGTTCCTGCTGCAGAATCCAAAATAGTCCTTTTAAGGGCTGAAGACAGTGTCCACTGTGCTATCAGCTGTGTACATCATAGAACTGCTGCAAACAAAAAAATGTTTTAAAAAATCCTCTTCTTAGTGCTGCATACGCTCTGTTCCTGCAGTGTGTGATATAGGGACAGCTAGGGACAGCGTACTCACAGGCAGGGAGAGATTTAAAGCTGTCCTGACATCTGCTACTAATAATCAATAATCTCAGCACTGCTACATCCCTTGTGTCTGTTATACTAGCAATAGGTATTACAACTTGCAAAAAAAATGTCCCAAAATTGTAAAAACAAGGGGTTCAGGTGTAGTGTAGTGCCTGTCAGCCACCATCTCAATTCACAGTGTGAGTGTTACCCAATTTTTATTAATACTTGCTGTCCGGGGAACAACTTCTGCCTCAAGGCCAGTACCTTCCTAGCAGCCACCTAGCATATTTTGGGAGGTTCATATCTTACAGCACCTACCTAGTGGCTTTCTGCAAGTAACACACAGTCTCAGTGTTAGCCAATTTTTATTAATACTTGCTGTCAGGGTAACAACTTCTGCCTCAAGGTCAGTACCTTCCTAGCAACAACCTTGTAAAGTTTTGGGGGCTTCATATCTTACAGCACCTACATAGTGCCTTGCTCTTACGAAAACACAGTCTGAGTGCCAAGAAACAATACAAAAAGAAAAGCGTTGTCAAACCCTGTTTTCTTTTGGGGCTGAAAGACATTCACAACATCTTTGTCGACTCCTCCAAGTGGTAGTTTATCCAATAAAATTACCTTTTGGTTTTTAGACTTGCAGAATCAGCTATCGTGAGAAACTATTAACGCAAGTTTAACAATCCGGCATAAGTGTTGTTCCACTGCCTGTAGAAAAGGTCACGTTACAGTATTCACCTTGAATAATCAAACCAAAAAAATGGGAAGAAGAGGGGGTAAGGGCCGTGGACGAAGTGGTAGTGACAGTGGTGGTCGCCCAAGCAGTGTGATCGAGTCAAAGAAAAAGGTTCCTGCTTTATCGATCCCTGCCATCCTATCCCAATTTTCTTGTCCAGGTGGGAAAGCACTCTTGCGCCCTCAACAGTGCGAACAGGTAACAAGTTGGATAGCAGAAAATGCCTCCAGTTACTTGCCAAGTAGCAAATCCCAAGGGTTCCCACAGACAGACTTGAGTAGCCCAGAGGCTGGCCCATCAAATCCTCAGCCTGGTCATCCTTCCTCACAACATCAGCATTCTAAGGAAACATATGACACCAAAGCAGGTTACTCTGAGGAACTGTTTACGGGACCCTTTTACCTTTCATGCCTCTCACCGCGCAACACCACCAACGCAGGTGAGGCCGTGGTGTGCAGTGATGCACAGATATTTGAGCACCCAAGGCCAGAAGAAAGCCATGTTGTTAGCCGTGACATGTTGGGCAATCAGGTGGAAGTGTTGGAGGATGATGAGACACAGTTGCCCTCAGGTCAGCCTCAAACCTCCATCACTGAAGATGTTGACCTTGAGGAATTTGAAGACGACCTGGTCGATGATGAGGTGACTGATCCAACATGGACAGGTGTCATGGATTGCGATAGCAGCAGTGCAGAGGAGCATATGCCCATCCGCAATAAGGCTGTAAGACATAGGATTTCGACCACTGACAGAAGTCAATCAACTGTGCACATGACACCACCACCTGTGGCATCTCAGAGTCCAAGGGTCAGTGCACCACCTGTGCCATCTCAGAGTCCAAGGGTCCGTGCACCACCTCAGCCATCTCAGAGTTCAAGGGTCCGTGGTGCGATTGTGTGGAAGTTTTTTCCAAGAGTCCTGCGGACCAAACAGTTGCCATTTGTCAAATCTGTCAGACCAAGCTTAGCAGAGGCAAAAATACTTCCAGCTTGGGCACCTCCAGCATGAGAAACCATATGTTAGCCAAGCACACCACAAGGTGGTTGACAACTCTAGGTGAAAAACACGATTTCCAGACTCAAAACTCTGCACTTCCCCTGGGCTGCCTGCTTCCCAAACTGATGTGCAAGAAGGTGTCGCTGATGGCTACTTCTCCCACTCTCATGTTGGCCAAACTCAATCATCAACGACATCAGCTTCGGTGTCCCAGCGTTCCATTCAGTTATCCTTACCACAGACCTTCGAAAATAAGCGAAAATACCCAGTTACGCACCCCAGGGCAGAAACCATAACTGCACACATTGCACGATTGATAGCCCTTGAGATGTTGCCGTATCGGCTTGTGGGAACAGAGGCTTCTGCGACCTTTTGGTGGTGTTAGAACATCGGTACTCTGTGCCTAGCCGCCACTATTTTTCTCGTTGTACCGTCCCCGCGCTCCACAATCACGTGTCCATAAACATCAAACGGGCTCTCACCAATGCCATAGCAGGGAAGGTCTATTTAACCACAGACACGTGAACAAGCGGAAGTGGACAGGAACGCTACACTGACGGCACACTGGGTGAACCTGGTGGTGGCTGGTACAGAGTCTGAGCCGGCAACATCCCATATAATTCCCACACCCTGAATAGCGGGGCCCACTTCAATCCCAGTTTCAGTAGCCTCCTATACAGCAACAACTCCCTCCTCCTCCACCTCCTCTTCTTCATCTGGCTCCTGTGCATCCTCCTCAACATCCGCCAGTGTTCAACCGTCGACATCATTCCCCAGCTGGGATCTCTGCAGCACTGCCTCGGCTAAGCTCTACTGAAGCTCATCTGTATCGGTGACAAATCTCACAGGCACCTGAGCTTTTGAAAGCGATAACGGAGCAGACAGATGAATGGCTTGAGCCTTTGGATCTCCGTCCAGGCATGGTAGTGTGCGATAATGGTTGTAATCTGGTGGCAGCTTGAAAGCTTGTACACGTTCCTTGTATGGCCCACGTTGTAAATTTAGTAGTTCAGCACTTTTTGAAGAAATACCCTGGGATACCAGACCTACTTACCATGTTACGACGTATTAGCGCACATTTCCGCAAGTCATCTCCCTCTTTTGCTGGCCTGGCAGTGCTGCAGCAGCGCTTACACTTGCCTTGTCACAGACTAATATGTGACCTCCCTACGAGATGGAATTCAACCTATCATATATTGGCCAGGATCCATGAGCAGCAGAGGGCAGTATCCCAATTCCAGCTGGAACATGCCCGTCAAACGCAGCTGCAAGACATAAGTACTGCCGAGTGGGTGTGGATTGCAGACATTTGTCAGGTCTTGGAGAATTTTGATTACTGTACCAACATTGTGAGCAGTGATGATGCTGTTATCAGCATTACCATTCCACTGATTTGTTTATTCAAACGCTCTCTGGATGGTCTGACTGACCAAAGTGTTTATGCACCCGAGTTGTCTGTGGATCCAGACTTCACAACGGTTGCTAGTAATCCGCACAACCTCAGACAACAAGCTCAGGCCACCTTTGCTTAGCATCACGAGGATGAGGAGGATGATGGCGAACAGGAATGCTTTGAAGTTGGTAACCAAGGGATTGACAACCCAAGCTTCAGGGCTATCCAGCATGGATGGCCTGAGGAGAAGCAGGAGGAGGAAGAGAGAGAGACTGAGGAGGAGAGGAGGTTTAGGGGGACAGAATGTATACTTAGCAGTGACACACAAAGGTTTCCAGTTCGGAGTCTGGGACACATGGCACAGTTCATGTCACACTGCCTTTCTCATGACTGTCGGCTAGTCCACATTTTGGCAGACAACAAATACTGGTTATGTACCTTCTTTGACCCACGCTACCAAGACAAATTTGCTTTGCTACTTGTGGAGGCAAATAAGGATTGTACTTCGAAAACATTCAAGAGGGCTGTAGTGGAACAGTTGATGAAACGATTACCCTCAGATCATGCTGGCGCCAGAGGTAGCGTCTCATCTCACGCAACAGGATTACAACAGAGGGCTATACATAGTAGGAGCAACACAGGCGGGGGACTAATGTGCTAAAACTGGTCCATTTTCCACAAACCATCAACTGCGACACAGATAACAGTTGGAGGAACGATGACAAGGAGGGAACATTTAAGTAAGATGGTGATGGACTATGTTGTTGACCATATCAGCGTGCTTTCAGAGTCTACAGTTCCCTTTAACTATTGGGTTTCCAAGCTCAACACTTGGCCAGACCTCGCGTTATACGCTTTGGAAGTGCTAGCTTGCCCTGCTGCGAGTGTGTTGTCTGAGCGTGTTTTCAGCCCAGCGGGGTCAATAATAACAGATAGTTGCACACGACTATCCACGGAAAGTGCAGACAGTTTGACCATGATCAAAATGAACCATAGATGGATTGCCCCAGAGTATCTCAGGCCGCCTGTTAACAAGACCCAATAATAAGTGTAGCTCCAAAATTTGGATTTCTTAAGTTCAAATAAGTTCCATTGTTTCTCATTCAAGACTATTTTGTCTTCTATCATCTAATGACACCGCATGAGTAATGTAACTTGTAAGGCTGCTGCCGCCATATAATTGTTTGGCCCAATCACCCAGGGCAATATTTTTCAAGCCTTTGTACATTATGCACTGGCACAAGCACTGTTGAGGCTACACTGTCTAGAACAATTGGTCAGGCAGTCTCTATTTGTGTTCTTTATTGATGCTGTGTTCCACGGTGTGTTACACATGGCCCCCTGCAAAACCAGAATTTTTTTTGCTTCTTGGCATGTTATGCCCTGTTGCTTATCCTACCAATTTTTTTTTAAAAAAGCTGTTGGTAGTACCTACTGATGCAGTGCTCCATAGTGTCTGAACCATTATCCCCTGGGGAAACTGAATGTATTAAACTCCTTGGTATGTTATATTCTGTTGCTTATGCTAAAATTTTTTAATGAAAAGCTGTTGGGAGTACCTACTGATACAGTGCTCCATAGTGTCTGAACCATTATCCCCTGGAGAAACTGAATGTATTAACCTCCTTGGGTTGTTATGCCCTGTTGCAAATCCTACCAATTTTTTTTAAATTAAGCTGTTGGGAGCTCTTGGGAGTACCTTGTACTGCTTAGCTACATGATGTCAGGACCACTACACCCTAGGGGAACTGAATGTATTAAACTCCTTGGCATGTTATGCCCTGTTGCAAATCCTAACAATTTTTTGAAAAATAACTGTTGGGAGTACCTACTGATGCAGTGCTCCATAGTGTCTGAACCATTTTCCCCTGGGGAAACTGAATTTTTTTTAAATCCTCGGTGTTAGCTAGTGGAATAAAGCCTGAGTTCCAGACTCCAAACTCTGCCACTTCCCCATGGCTGCCTGCTTCCCAAACTGGTGTGCAAGAAGGTGGCGCTGATGCCTCCTTCTCCAAAGCTGATGTTGGCCAAACTCAATCATCAACGACCACATCCACTTCGGTGTCCCAGCGTTCCGTACAGTTGTCCATACCACAGACCTTCAAAAAGAAGCGAAAATACCCCGTTATGCACCCAAGGACAGAAACCATAACTGCACACATTGCACGATTGATAGCCCTTGAGAATTTGCCGTATCGGCTTATGGGAAAAGAGTCTTTCTGCAACCTTTTGGCGGTGTGAAAAAATGAATGTATTAAACTCCTTGGCATGTTATGCCCTGTTGCTTATGCTACCATTTTTTAATAAAAAGCTGTTGGGAGAACCTAGTGATGCAGTGCTCCATAGTGTCTGAACCATTATCCCCTGGGGAAACTGAATGTATTAAACTTCTTGGCATGTTATGCCCTGTTGCTTATCCTACCATTTTTTTTATAAAAAGCTGTTGGG
The DNA here is from genome assembly GCF_048569485.1 of Anomaloglossus baeobatrachus. NCBI lineage: Eukaryota > Metazoa > Chordata > Amphibia > Anura > Aromobatidae > Anomaloglossus > Anomaloglossus baeobatrachus. The sequence continues at coordinate 134,368,469 of NC_134358.1, forward strand.
AGTCCCGACTGATGCAGTGCTCCATAGTGTCTGAACTATTATCCCCTAAGGAAACTAAATGTATTAAACTTCTTGGCATGTTATGCCCTGTTGCTTATGCTACCAATTTTTTTTAAAATAAGCTGTTGGGAGCTCTTGGGAGTACCTTGTGATGCTTAGCTACATGATGTCTGAACCACTACACCCTAGGGGAACTGAATGTATTAAACTCCTTGGCATGTTATGCCCTGTTGCAAACCCTAACAATTTTTTGAAAAATAACTGTTGGGAGTACCTACTGATGCAGTGCTCCATAGTGTCTGAAGAATTCCCCCCTGGGGAAACTGAATTTTTTTAAATACTTGGAATAAAGCCTGAGTTCCAGAGTGAAACAACTGCCACTTCCACGGTGCTGCATGCTTCACAAACTGCGCTCTAGGAAGCAGGCGATGATGCCTCCAGCTCCCAACTTGCTTTTGGTCAGATACAATCATCATCAACAACGTCAGCTTCGATGTCCCAGCGTGGTAGTCATTTGTCCATAAAACATACTTTTCAAATTCATTTGAATAGAATTTGAATAGAGGGCCACTGGAGCTGGTGGGGGAGGAGAAGGAAGAGGGCAAGGCCAACATCCAAATGGCCACATTGGCAATGGTACTGTGAAGTGTTATGGAGTACGTATTCCAACTTTCACATTAATGATATAGGGGACGCAGAAAACTGCAAATGCCTGCCATCCCTCCCCAATGTATGTTACAGGGCCCACCTGAGAGCTCTAAGAAGTCTGAGATTTGAGAACAGCCAGTGGCCCTTAGAGGGCCACTGGAGCCGGTGGTGCTGGTGGAGGAGGAGGAGGAGGGCAAGGTCAACATCCCAACGGGCACATTGTAGCTGACCTTTTAAAGTGCTGTCAAATATGTCCCAAAAAAGGAGGTGTGAGACAGACACCAAAATAATGTATAAGTTACAGCCCTTTCTAATCGAAAAGGGAAAATGTAAAAAACGAAAAGTGTGAACATATGCTAAATTGTTTTTTTTTTGGCGGTCGGGGCTTGATTTGACGTTTTAGTACATTTATTAGGCACTAGAAACTGTTTCTTAGCAATTTCCCCTCTTTTACATTGTTTTGAGAGCTGTTCTGGCGACTACGTAAACGCCGCGTGCTGCTCTAACCATGTTATTCAAAGACACCAGAAATGCAGTCAGGCACCTTCTACAGGCTGTGCCCATACTGTTTCAGCCTTTTCCCATCCATTTCAGCCTTTTCCTCAGTCACCACAGGTTACCGACAGGTTCAACGTAAAATTATTTGAGTTTCCCATAGGCTTACATTGGGGGTCGAATATTCGCGAATACTCGAATAGCAGCGAGGTATTCGGCGGACAGCCATCGAAGCTAATAATAGGGAATTCGATCATCCCTATTACTTACCTGTTAAATGTCACAATGCTATAACACTAACATGGGCACAGCAATGATTCTGACCATTCCTAGTTTACTTTGCTCCAGTGATGATGTGCTACATGTGACCACTGCAGCCAATCCCTGTCATACCTACAGGAATCACCACTGAGCCCTGTGAGGAGCTATAACAGTCACATGTATGTACAGCACAATGATGTAAATATTGAGTGGCTTACCTTCCTGAGAGCTGATGCTAAAGTAGTAGGGAATGTGCCAAATGAGAACTGATTATTTTCATCACATTCATCAAACAAGGCTAATTTGACATAAATTTGCAAAAACCATATAACTATTTGTGTACCACTAGTGATAAATATGATAAATAATATGACTAAAAAAAGCTGTTTTATGTCAGAACTCTGGCGTAAACACCTTAATGAATCAGGGTCTAAATATTTCAGCCATGTCTACTTGATAGCCGCAATAATGCTCTGCCACCACTTGTGATGCTGCAGCCAATCAATGGCCTCAAAGATCACACTAAAACAATATATATATATATATATATACACATACGGAAAGTATTCAGACCCCTTTAAATTTTTCACTCTTTATTTCATTGCAGCTATTTGGTAAATTCAAAAAAGTTCATTTTTTTCTCATTAATGTACACTCTGCACCCCATCTTGAAAGAAAAAAAAAGAAATGTAGAAATTTTTGCAAATTTATTTTAATTTATTTTAATAAACAAGAAATACTGAACTATCACATGGCCATAAGTATTCAGACCCTTTGCTCAGACACTCATATTTAAGTCATATGCTGTCCATTTCCTTGTGATCCTCCTTGAGATGGTTCGGCTCCTTCATTAAAGTCCAGCTGTGTTTAATTGAACTGATAAGACTTGATTTGGAAAGGCGCACACCTGTCTATATAAGACCTCACAGCTCACTGTGCATGTCAGACCAAATGAGAATCATGAGGTCAAAGAAACTGCCAAAGGAGCTCAGAGACAGAATTGTGGCAAGGCACAGATCTGGCCAAGGTTACAAAACAATTTCTGCAGTACTCAAGGTTCCTAAGAGCACAGTGGCCTCCATAATCCTTACATGGAAGAAGTTTGGGATCACCAGAACTCTTCCTAGACCTGGCCGTCCAGCCAAACTGAGAAATCATGGGAGAAGAGCCTTGGTGAGAGAGGTAAAGAAGAACCCCAGGATCACTGTGGCTGAGCTCCATAGATGCAGTACAGAGATGGGAGAAGTTCCACGAAGTCAAATATCACTGCAGCCCTCCATCAGTCGGGCTTTTACGGCAGAGTGGCCCAACGGAAGCCTCTCAGTGCAAGACATATGGAAGCCCACATAGAGTTTGCAAAAAAAACACATGATGGACTCCCAGACTATGAAAAATAAGATTCTCTAGTCTGATGAGACGAAGATAGAATTATCACCAAAAAGTTCTAACCGGTATGTATGGAGAAAACCAGGCACTGCTCATGACCTATAATATGGGAGGACGAGAGTTAAATGTGCAAAAAATTAATTTATTAGATACAAAAAATGGTGGCACACATAAAAACGAGAGAACAGACATAAAAACTGGACAATAAATAGCAGCAACAATTTTTGGCAATAAAGAAGAATGTTAATTGCTATGCAACATTAAATAAAGTGCATGAAATGGTAGAGAGTAATAAATATCGCCAATGGTATAACTGCACCAGGACATTTAAATATAGGGACACAATCCCAGAGATGCATTGTTAGTTACTTTATAAAGTGCCACATGCAGGAAAAAAATTTCCAATACAAAGCATACCAAAGGGAGGTGGGATCAGCGCCCATCAGGCAGCCCAAAAGGGTAAATGCAGTAAGAATAAACCCATGCCATTAAAGTAATACATTGTATACCCAATAAAGTGCCAGGTGCTTCTTAGGTGAATAGTGAATACATCCTGTGGGAAGAGAGCTCCCCCAACACCCACCAACGTACGTTTAGCCCGGGGGAAGTTAGTGTTCCCATGTCTGGCTTCTTCAGGGGGCTCTATAACTAATAATAGCATGTCACACCAGACCACATATTACCACCACATAGTAACTGAATAATACCACCAGACTGATCATTATAATAAACCATAGTGCTAACACTAATGTTATAGTAATGAGAGAATCCAGAGTCAGGGTCTTAGGCTGGAGTCACACTTGCGATTGGAAAATCGGACCGATTCTCATGCTAGAAAGTAGCATGAGCTCTGTCCGAGTGTTGATCCGTGTGCAATGCAACTGCAATGCGATTCTGTGATTTTTCTCTCGATTGTAGTCCGTGTGTGATCCGTACATGATCCATTTTTATTCTCAGCAGCATGTCATCTGCCATTCAGCTCTGCTACATGGCCGCTGACAGCAGACACAGACAGAGCCGCGCGATCAGAATGAACTCGGATGAACTTCACTCGACTTCACTGTCATCCCGCGGCTCTGTATGTGTGTCGTGGCCTGATTTTCGGTCACCGGTGAAGGTCTCACTGGGACTGCAAATCCCCTGAGTGACTGAAGTGATCTGCGTGATCAGCAGTGCCGTCACTCAGGTGACCCGCGGCCACAGCTGAAGTTCTCCACCTGAGATCTGTGGCCGCGGTAACCTGAGTGACGTCATCGCTGATAGCGCGACTCACTTCAGTTGCTCCCGTGGAGCTCACAGAGAGCGGTCGTGGTCTGTGGCAGCTCTCTGTCAGCTTCCGATGTAGCAGAGCTGAAAGCGTCGTGGGACCTCTGTGGATTACATCGGACCTGGAGGGGTATTTGGGGACTTTAATAAAGTGGTGAAAGAGGGTGGGTTTTTTTTGTCATTTATTTCAAATAAAGGATTTTTGGGGGTATGTGGTTATTTTCTTTATCTTACAGGTTAATCATGGAAGGTATCTCGGGGAGGCGCCTGCCATGATTAACCTAGGACTTAGTGGCAGCTATGGGCCGCTGCCATTAACTCCTTATTACCTCGATTGCCACCGCACCAGGGCAATTCGGCATGGGCCGGGTACAGTACCGGGACTGTCGCATCTAATGGATGCAGCAATTCCGGGCGTCTGAAGGCTGATATTTTTAGGGTGGGGGGCTCCCCATAACGTGGGGCTCCCCATCCTGACAATACCAGCCTCCAGCCGTATGGCTTTACCCTGGCTGGTATGAAAATTGGGGGGGACCGCACACCGTTTTTTTTTTTTAATGATTTATTTATTGTACTGCACAACAAAGACCCGCCCACCGGCAGCTGTGATTGGTTGCAGTGAGACAGCTGTCACTCAACATGGGGGCGTGTCTGACTGCAACCAATCATAGGCGCCGGTGGGCGGGGAAAGCAGTGAATACGTGATGGAATAATGAGCGGCCGGCTTTTTCAAAAGAGGAAAAGCCGCCGGAGATTTGTGACAGCCATGCAGCGCCGCGCCCCGTGATCAAGGATCGGTGAGTATAAGAGAGGGGGTGGGAGACACCGACAGAGAGAGAATAGAGACCGACTGACAGAGATAGAGATTGACCGACATCGACAGACCTCATTCATTTCCAATGTTCTCTGCAACATGCGATCAATATATTTAGAAAAACGCATGTCACTGGTCCGTGTGACATCCGTTTTTTTCACGCACCCATAGACTTGCATTGGAATGACTCGTGCGGGAAACTCTAAAAACCGCAGCATGCTGCGATTTTTTTTCTCAGTCCGATTTGAGCTGAGAAACAAATAGCAGATCGGAGCTGCCTCAGTAATTAACATTGGTCCGAGTGCAATGAGAGATTTTCTCACATTGCACTGGTGCGAGTTAATCACAAGTGTGACTCGAGCCTTAGAAAAATTTCTCCTTGTCATCCCAGTTGTTGGAAGTTGTGATTTTTTTACTATTGCGAATAGACATTTGTTTATACGCAGACCTTGACACTGGATTTTCTCCTTACTACAATATCCTTCCTTGCAGCACTGCCCATGTCCATGTATCGGGTCTCCTGGTGGGTGAGCTGACATAGAATGCGTCCTCCACACGGGGTTGGGAAGGACAGTGTTTGCACAAGATGGGGGAGGCGCCGGACCGAAATCAGCGACACCCATTGAGCCGGACCGTCCCCGGAGGTGAGTATTATAAAGGTGTTTTTTACATTCTACAGAGCGGCCTGGGCTCTTATATACAGCATGTTAGAACTCTATATATAAGGGCTCACTGGTGATGGCAGCAGCTCATAAAGGAAAATCCTGGTGACAGGTTTTTTGTTTTCCTAAAGTGGTTTTTACAGACATATCCTCTTTGGATTGCATTACATCAGGATGTGCACCTTCTTTGTATTTTCCTCATCAGGCACCTTTAGGCCCTGTGCGCACTTGCCGTTTTTTGCAGCGGATTTCCTGCGGTTTTGCTGCATGTTTCGCTGCATGTTATGTTCATAACATCTCTGCAGTGATTCACCAGCAAAACCTATGGGGAAAAAAAAATGCTTTGCGCACTATGCGGATTTTGACAGCTCCATGTTTTGCTGCGGGATTCCCACAGCAAAAATAATTGCATGTCACTTCTTTTCCGCACGTCGCTGCGGGATTTCACTCCATTGACTGCAATGAAATCGTGAAATCCCGAAGGGAATAACGCAGGCAGAAAATTCTGTGCGGTTCATTGCGGTTTCCTGCGTTATTCCCTCCAGTATTTCGCGGTTTCCCTGCGGTAATGTTCATCGCTGCCTGCGGTTTGCAGGGAAGTGATGTCATTATGACAGGAAGAGGAAGCGGAGCAGAGAGTAAACACACACAGATCACAGACACACACAGACATCACAGACATAGAACACAGACACATATAGAATACACATAGAAAGCAAACGGACATATAGAAAAAAAAACACGTGTGCTCCGCCATATTTTTACCGTCCAGCCGAGGTAAGCACACAGCGGCGGCCCGGTATTCTCAGGCTGGGGAGGGCGAGGGACAGGGTTAATGCCCCCCTCTGTCAGAGTTCCGGGTTTTCCAGTTTTCTTTTGAAAGAGCTTGCCCTTTGTTAACATGGAGTTTTCTGTTCTGTTGCCCTACTTCCTGTCCATCTGCTTAAAAGCCGCCCCTAAAGCTTAGTCCAGTGCCTGAGTATACTGTTTCCTGTGTGCTCCTGCCCTGCTGCCTGATTGTTATTTGGATCCCCTTGAAAAACAACCGACACCGACTCTGGACTTCATCTGGTCTCATCTAGCTGTGCCCGGACTCTGTTTACCGTCTTTGGTCGGTACTTCCGCCCGGTTCCTTCCGTTTCTTAACCGCTCTGGACTCATACCGTATGGACATTTTTGGACTTACCTATTGCCCTTTTGTGTCCCGGCTGCTGCGCATTTAGGCCTTCTGGGGTGATTGCCAGACAGTCCCTGTATAGGGGTTTGCTCTTGGTGGTCTCCCTGGGGGAGTCCGGTGCGCGGTCCCGGGAATTCCCTTTCGCTCCGACCCTGGAAGGTATTTCCTGTGTGTATGTTCTACTGTGTTTTTGTTCTGTCTATGTACATATTGCTGGTTGCATATTATAAACATCTTGCACCAAGAACTCGTCTCTGGTTGTCATTGCCCTAACGCAATTGAAATCCTCAGTACATACAATAGTATTACACCCTCCTCCCGCAGCCAAGAATATCAGCCCGCAGCTGCCCCGAGACTGTCGCATCCATTATGTGGCAGTACCGGAGTGTCCCCAGCCTTCCTGTTGCCGTGATGCGGTGGCAAATCAGGGTAATATAAGGAGTTAATGGCGGTGGATTGCCGCCGCTAAGTCCAGGCTTGATCTTGGCAGCGTCTATGTGACAGCTCACATAATCAACCCGTAAGTAAAGTGACAAAACACACACACCGAAAAATCCTTTATTTTAAATAAAACACAAAAAAAGCCCCTGGTTCACCATTTTATTAACCCCCCCAAAACACACAGCTCCGACGTAATCCACGTCCTGCGATGCTTGCATCCAGCCGCGACTGACACTGACACAGCGCTGAATGCAGCCTCGCAGCGAGACAGCAGAGGTAACTGTTACGAGGGGGACCCGGGGAAGCGTGCCAAGATGGGAAATGGACAGCTTCCGCCGGTCAAGGTCCACTGTGCGGTGTAAGGGACCGCCGCTATGGTGGGTGAAGAGTGAGCGGGTTGCTGCTAGCGATCGTCTGGAATGTCACAGACGATCTATGTACACCGATCTGCCCTAACCCGTGAGGGTTGTATGGCAGGGATCTCACGGCTCGGTGTACCTGTTGCACGGGGAAGCACAGAGGTGCCCACGCACGTGTGCCAGTGGAAGTCACGAGAATATGGCACGAGGGTAGCACAGAGGTGCCCACGCACGTGTGCTTTCAATAACCAGGTGAGTCCGGTGGAGGCTTGAGGAGCTCACCTGGGACAGGAACACGGCCTGTTGAAGGGGATACTGCCGGAGCAGCAAGGCAGGAACACGGCCTGCAAACGAGGTACTGCCTAAGCAGCAAGGGCCAAGCCCACAGAAGACAGTAATGCCTGAGCAGTGGCGTGGCAGCACGCTGCCAGACATCCAAACATAGAAGGACGGTCGCGCGCCGCCATGATGGCAGGAGGAGCTTTTAAGGAGGTGTCGTTCCACCCAAGGGCGGGCGCGAGGCGGAGATGACGGACTTGACCCAATCAGGGTCCACGACGTCCCAGCCTGGCCAGTCAGGATTCACCACGTCACCTGCCTTGTCATCAAGCCGTGTGACGTCAGTGGGCGAATCAGAACCCACCACGCATAGCACATGCTCACCCTCCTGCCTCTGGGAAATAGAGGCGGGATCCTCGGTCTCACAATGTGCAGAGATAACGGGAGTCTCACTGCTTCCCTGAGCAGTAAACCTCTGCACATTGCGCAACCTCGCAGACCTTCGGGGCCGCTGAGCAGGAGGGCCTGCGGCAGGCCAGGAATGGGAGACCGCTTCACTCCTTGTAACAGGAGAACCACTAGGTGTCGCTCCTCTGCTGCCTCTCTGAGAAGGTATCTCCTGCACACTGCGCAGTCTGGCAGACCTTCGGCGCTGCTGAGCAGGAGCGCTCGTGGCAGGCAAGGAATGGGAGACTGCCTCAGTCCTTGCCTCAGGAGAGCCACGAGATTTAACAGGTAACCACAGGGTATTTCCCACGGCCGGTAATGTGAACTCACTACCGCTCGGGAGAAATGCAGCATGTGCTCACAGGGACTCTATCTATCTATCCCTCTGTCTATTCTTCTTCTGTCTATTTATCTGTCTACTATCTATCTCAGAAGGAAATGACTTTTTTTTTTCAATGTGCTTTATTGCATTGAATGCATTAAAGCACATGTACCAACCCGCATGCGGCAAAACCGTGGCAATACCGCGAACAATACCGCGGTAAAACCGCAGCAAACCACATGCGGTTTTCGGGTGCGGTTTGCCGCGGTTTTTTACCTCGGGTGCAGTAATCTTTCAGACCCTGCGGAATTTTCTTAAGAAAATTCCATTTTCCAGTGCGCACAGGGCCTTAAAAGGTGAAGCTGAAAAAAATGGTCAAAAAACTCTCAAATGACCAGCAAAATGGATTTCTCATACACATTGATATAAAGAGTTTTCCATACGTTGAAAGAGGTTTCTTAGGCCTCTTTCACACGTTCGTGAAAAACCACGCACGTTTTTCACGGACGTGTCAGAGGTGCGTTTTGCCCTCCGTGACCCGTGTTTATGGGCTACGTGTGTTCTCCGTGATAACACACGGAGAACATGAACTTTCTACTCACCTGTCCCTGGCGTCGCTGTCCGTGGTGCTGATCTTCGGTCTCCGGTCCTGCCGACTTCCCGCTGCTGCTGCTTCTGTCCACAGTGAAGTGAATATTCAATGAGCATAATGAGCAGCGGTCGGCAGCAAGTGACAGCAGCGGCAGAGACTGCAGGGCTGGAGAAGGTGAGTAAAGTGTTGGTTTTTTTTCTCACAGACACGTGTCTTTTCTCCGATGTGTGTCACACGGAACACATCCGTGTGGTCCATTTGTGTTACGTGTGACCCGTTTGCGTTCCGTGTGACACCTGTGATGCCGGAGAGAAAACTGACATGTTGCCGTGAGAAACTCATGGACACACGTATGTACGGAACGAACACACGTTCCGTGTGTAAATACATACGTGTGTCCAACTCCATTTGAAAACATAGGTCTAGGTGTGTACGTGTCTCCGGTACGTGAGGAAACTGCCAAACACGTACCAGAGATACGTACGTGTGCAAGAGGCCTTAGGAGGTTCTGCACTGTGTGACCACAGCCATGTGCACCGTACACCGCACAGGATCCGTACACCGCACAGGATCCGTACACCGCACAAAATCCGTACACCGCACACAATCCGTACACCGCACACAATCCGTACACCGCACAGGATCCGTACACCGCACACAATCCGTACACCGCACACAATCCGTACACCGCACAGGATCCGTACACCGCACACAATCCGTACACCGCACACAATCCGTACATCGCACAGGATCCGTACACCAGACAGAATCCGTATGTGGCGCCCTGGACAAGCCAGGACGTCACAGGTACTGCACCAACACACCCCACACCCCGGTTAGGAACATCAAGGTCAGACACAAATCCTTGTTGCCTCCCTCCAGGGGCTGATGTCCACACCAGGTGGGGTGGAGCCAGGCAGTTGGCTCCTCCCACTGAGGAGTTCACAGTCCTGGAGGTGGAAAAAGAGTTCAGTGCAGTTTTAGAGTGGAGTTGAGGAAAGTGGTAGTTGAGGAGCTGACTGACCGTGTCCGGGTACGTGGCCCGGGCACCTAAGAGCAAGGTTGGCAGACGGTGGTGACCGTCTGCAGGAGAGGCCGACTGACGCACAACCGTAAGGACGGGGGACGGGCGGTGGCCCCTACCCACGGAGGGGAGAGAACCATCCCAGCTGCTCCCTGTCATCGCTCCCGGGATCCCCGTACAGAGCAGCGGTGGTGTCACAACCTCACCACAACCGTGGGTGGCGTCACAAACCGACATCCCCAAACCAAACCATCCCTTTCACTCACGGGCGAGGAGCGCCGCTCGAGTCCCCAGATCTGGTCCACCGCTCGAGCCACCGAGCAGCAGCAGCGCCGGACCCGAACGTGGTGAGTGCAGCGTCCCCTCCCCGCCCGCGACACGTACGCCGGACAGAATCCGTACACCGGACAGAATCCGTACACAAGACTCCTCTGCTGTCTTCTGGCGTGTTCTAGTGTCTGTGTGATTGCAGATACCTGAAGCCGCCACATATCAGTCTGGCTGGAGCACGTTCACACCGTACATGCCCCGCGGCTTCCTCCTGCTGTCAGGGCACACAGCAGGCCGGCGCACGTGTATGGGACCATGTGACTGCGGCTCGTCCAATGAGCGGCTGTGCTGCAGTGGGCACCGCCTATAGGGGCAGGTAGCGGCTGTCAGTGGCCACACGTGCACTGACTGGGTTGGCAGCAGTGTTGTCAGTGACAGGAGCCTCCCGCCGGCAGCAGTGCCATCCAGTGAGCGGAGCCTCCCGCCGGCAGCAGTGCCATCCAGTGAGCAGAGCCTCCCGCCGGCAGCAGTGCCATCCAGTGAGCAGAGCCTCCCGCCGGCAGCAGTGCCATCCAGTGAGCAGAGCCTCCCGCCGGCAGCAGTGCCATCCAGTGAGCAGAGCCTCCCGCCGGCAGCAGTGCCATCCAGTGAGCGGAGCCTCCCGCCGGCAGCAGTGCCATCCAGTGAGCAGAGCCTCCCGCCGGCACTATGCCGTCCCCCATCCCTGTGGAGCGCTTCCTGCCCCGGGACCTCTCCCCCTCCATAGACCTCCGCCCGTGCAGCAGTCCGCTGGAGCTGAGCCGCAGTAAGCCCGGCTCCTTCCTCCCCGCCGCCGGCTCCCGTCGTCTGGCCGTCCTCCCTCCCCGCCTGGCCTGGTGCAGAATTGACTGGGAGCAGGTGCGGGTGTTGGAGCCGCTGGGCTCCGGGGGCTTCGGCTCCGTCTACCGGGCCACTTACTGCGGACAAACGGTGGCGCTGAAGAAGGTGAAGCGCTGCAGCAAGAACCGGCTGGCCTCCCGGCAGAGCTTCTGGGGAGAGCTGAACGCCGCCTGCCTCCGCCACCCGCATGTGGTGCGCGTCGTGGCCGCCAGCGCCTGCTGCCCCGGAGACCCCGGCAGTCCCGGCACCATCATCATGGAGTACGCCGGCAGCAGCACCCTGCACCAGCGCATCTACGGCCGCGGGCCCCCGCTGGACAAGGAGCTCTGCGTGCGCTACTCCCGGCACATCGCGGACGGCCTGAGCTTCCTGCACCGGGGGAAGGTCGTGCACCTGGACCTGAAGCCGGCCAACGTGCTGCTCGCCCCCGGGGACCTGTGCAAGATCGGGGACTTCGGCTGCTCGCAGAGACTGCGGGACGGGGAGGATCCGAGCTGCTCCCAGCTCCGCCACCTGGGGGGCACCTACACCCACCGGGCCCCGGAGCTGCTCCGCGGCCAGCCGGTCACTGTGAAGGCGGACATCTACTCGTACGCGGTGACCGTGTGGCAGATGGTGAGCCGGGAGCTGCCGTACACCGGGGACCGGCAGTGTGTGCTGTACGCCGTGGTGGCCTATGACCTGCGGCCAGAGATCGGACAGCTGTTCAGCAGCACAGAGGCCGGCGGGGCGCTGCGGGGCATCATCCAGAGCTGCTGGGCGCCGCTGCCGGAGAGCAGGCCCGGCGCACAGGAGGTCCTGCAGCGCCTGGAGCTCTGCGCCTCGGTGCGGCCGGAGGGGGCCGCTGCCCGGAGTCCTCCCGCGGCCTTCACCTGAGCATACTGCTCCCCATGGAGCTGCCGCAGTGATGAGAACTCCCGGGCCTCATGGAGTGTGGAGCGGCCACTGCGCCGGGTGATGGTGGTGGCGGCACCTAAACTAAATGTTTCCGTTCTGTGTGTTTTACAAGACTCTAATAAGAGATGTGGAGAATACTGAGCGCAGGATGCTGTGCCCTGCTGACCAGGATCAGTCCCAGGATCCCTGTACAGACTGGGGGGGTCCGGACTCTGGGATCGGATCCCTGTACAGACTGGGGGGGTCCGGACTCTGGGATCGGATCCCTGTACAGACTGGGGGGGTCCGGACTCTGGGATCGGATCCCTGTACAGACTGGGGGGGTCCGGACTCTGGGATCGGATCCCTGTACAGACTGGGGGGGTCCGGACTCTGGGATCGGATCCCTGTACAGACTGGGGGGGTCCGGACTCTGGGATCGGATCCCTGTACAGACTGGGGGGGTCCGGACTCTGGGATCGGATCCCTGTACAGACTGGGGGGGATCGGACTCTGGGATCGGATCCCTGTACAGACTGGGGGGGATCGGACTCTGGGATCGGATCCCTGTACAGACTGGGGGGGGTCCGGACTCTGGGATCGGATCCCTGTACAGACTGGGGGGGATCGGACTCTGGGATCGGATCCCTGTACAGACTGGGGGGGTCCGGACTCTGGAATTTTGATTCCTTTGGTTGTCACTGACGCAAATATTTATATGTAGATCACAACTGTTTTAGAATAAAATATATATTTCTACCTGTTAATTTCACTGTTGTGGCTCCGGTGGTCCGCACCGCTCGTCCTGCAGTGATGTCTGTGCTGGTGGCCACTGCAGCCAACTGGGCTCTTTATGCCCTCAGAAAAGACATCTAAGCTCCCAGCCTGGCGTAGTCCTGAATGGACAGGTGACTGTTACAAAAGGCTCGTTCTGTGATGTCTGTAGCTCATAAAGTTTCTCTGGCCCGTAATTGTCCATCTGACAGCAAGTGGAGGTGTTCAGCTATTGGCCACAGGATGGATGACATATAGATCAGGAGGGCCGACTATTAGTCTACACCATATGGCAGAATGGCGCCCCTGCGTGATGCCAGGCTTTTCCCTATAGGGCTGCTTGGTGCGGTTTTCTGCTTTTTCCTGCAGCTCCATGGAGAAGGAATGGGGCTGAGGTCGGCTGCTCCCTTCTGACGGCGGGGCCAAGGTTGGCTGTTTCCTTTTGATGGGGATAAAAGCAGGGCTGTGGAGTCGGAGCTCATTTTGGTGGAGTTGGTATAAAATGCACGGACTCCTAAAATATATAATAAATTGGGGACAGGAGTGCAATGCAGAATGTGCTGAATATTTTACTAAATAATATTTAGTATAATGCTTATATTTAAGTGAAAAATGTATTGTAGTACAATGTAAACATTAGATATTTACCGTATTTTTCGCTTTATAAGACGCACTTTTCCTCCCAAAAATTTGTGAGGAAAATGGGGGGAGGGGGTGCATCTTATAATCCGAATATAGCGGTACCGGGGGGGCCTGTCCGTGCGGCGATCGGGTGCTTGTGGCTGCGTGCAGGTGGCAGCCGGGTACCCGTGGCAGTGTGCAGCCCTCACACAGGCACCCGGCTGCCGCCCGCACGCAAGCACAGGTACCCGGCCGCTTGCACGCAGGGTGGGCGGGCAGCCTGCTGGTTGCCACTCTGTGCGGGCGGCTATGCAGCAAGTTACCCAGTTTGTCCGCGGTCCCAGTTTCAAATGATGGCGCTGGGAGCGGGCGCATGCGCAGATGAAGCTCTTGGATGAGCGCTCCATCTGCTCATGCGCCGCTCCAGGCACCATCAATTGAACCGGGACAGCGGACACTCACTGCACCGACCTGCTGCACGACTCACCTGCCGCCGCTGCTACTGCTGCTCCTGCCACCACGGACGCCGCGGCTCCTGCCACCACGGACGCCGCGGCCACTGACCCACCGTGCCTGCCAGCACAACCTCTGGCTCCTGTGACCCCGCTTCACCACCACTGCTGCCCCCCTCCGGTAAGAGAACACTGGAGTATAAGACGGACCCCATTTTTTATTTTTTATTTTTTATTTTTTTTTTTTTTTGTATCATGGCGGGGCTAATCATTTTATATACTCATTCGCACCTCAGTCTCCACCCCGTTCCCTCTTCTTTGATTAACAGATGGTTTCATAGATCCAGAGAAGGGTGGATATAGGTGTATGTAAATGTTTGGCCTGCCATGATGCACAGACTCCTGTCCTGGAGAGACTGTTCTGCTTACTTATAAAGTCTATGGAGAAGGCATTTGTACATGGGTCACCCTTGGATGAATCTGAGGAATCTTCTCAGAATTAAACTTTTAGAAAAGTGAATCATTCTCTGCACAAGGCTCAGTTGTCGCCTGTTGTAGGGTCTCCGTACGGAGCCTCATTGTAAGACCGTCTATTTGATGGGAAGAACAGTGCAGCTTGTAAGGCTATTCCCATCAAAGTGAGGGACACAACAATGGATCCCTGAAAAGGACCCTTGGCGCCATTATGTCGGATCTGTCATTCTGTCCCTTTCAGCTCCTATGACAGGACTGAAAAAAATGGAAACAAATGTAAAGTCGGCTTGTTTCTTAACCCTTCAGTTTATTCAGTTGCCAGCGAGTGCTGAGGTAATCTTTCAATATCTACATACACAATCGCCAGTTTCTGTAACCCTATTCCAGCATCCACCGCAGCACTGCCAGTTGAGCAGATGCAGTTCAAATTGCGCCTGTGCAAGTGACATACACGTCACCGCAGCTTCCGGGCACGAACTGCGCTTGCGCAAGTAGCAGTGACTCACCACTCTAACCACACATGCGCAGCCACGGCTGGTACTGCGCCTGCGAGGGAAGAGCGGTGACGTCACCACTACTTGCGCACGCGCACTTCGTGCCCTCCTATTACCATAAATGTCAGGTGCTGTCTCAGGTCACTGAATGGAAAGGTTAAGCAAGCATTGTTGACCTTAGGGAGATCAACATATCCACTGCGGAGACACCATCACGTGTTTCTCAACGCAGTGATTCTAGAGCATTGACCCCCTGGGAAGTATGCAAATAAGAAAGCCGCGGAGACACCATCACGTGTTTCTCAACGCTGGCAGGAAACTAGCCAGGTCTTTCACCGGGAAGGAACAACCACGGGAAGGGCAATCTCCAGTCAAGGAGACCACCTATACCAAACATGGTATCCATCCACAGACAGCCGTTTCGGGGTATTTGCCCCTCATCAGTGTGGAGTAGGAATCTGGCTAGTGGGGGCAATGCCTAGTATAAGACTACTTAAGCAAGCATTGTTGACCTTAGGGAGATCAACATATCCACTGCGGAGACACCATCACGTGTTTCTCAACGCAGTGATTCTAGAGCATTGCCCCCTGGGAAGTATGCAAATAAGAAATACTTCCCAGGGGGCAATGCTCTAGAATCACTGCGTTGAGAAACACGTGATGGTGTCTCCGCAGTGGATATGTTGATCTCCCTAAGGTCAACAATGCTTGCTTAAGTAGTCTTATACTAGGCATTGCCCCCACTAGCCAGATTCCTACTCCACACTGATGAGGGACAAATACCCCGAAATGGCTGTCTGTGGATGGATACCATGTTTGGTATAGGTGGTCTCCTTGACTGGAGATTGCCCTTCCCGTGGTTGTTCCTTCCCGGTGAAAGACCTGGCTAGTTTCCTGCCAGCGTTGAGAAACACGTGATGGTGTCTCCGCGGCTTTCTTAACTGAATGGAAAGGTGGCTGCACATGGTTCTTTACAGTTCTGTGGAAGTTTCATAAATGGCCGTGCAAGCTTACTCAGTGTGCTAGGACCACAACCTCAATTCCCCCTTCAGGATCAGTTGCCACAAAATCTGTTCACCTAAGGCTATGTGCGCATGCTGCGTTTTTTGTCTCTGCGTTTTTGGTCGTTAATCGCACCAGCAGCAAAAACGCACTGGGAAGTCATGCGTTTTTGGTGCGTGTTTTGCTGCGTTTTTGATCTCTGCGTTTTTCCAATGCATTGCATGGAGGGAAAATGCAGGAAAGAATTGACATGTCCACTTTTTTTTTTTTTGTTTTTAAAAGGGGTGTGTGTGCGGACAGCAAAAATGAAAACTCACACTTTGCTGGGGGAAGCAAAGTCATGCTGTTTTGAGCCCAAAAACGCACCCGAAAAACGCAATGCGCACTTAGCCTAAATGTTGCTGAATATAGAAATCCTGATTAGTGACAGGGCAGGTCTCAGATCAATATTTACTCTTGTACAATGTAAATCAATGGGTTTATCTAAGATAAAATGGATGAGGTGTAAAGGCCCCGTCACACTAAGCAACATCGCTAGCAACATCGCTGGTAACGAACAACTTTTGTGACGTTGCTAGCGATGTTGCTGTGTGTGACATCCAGCAACAACCTGGCCCCTGCTGTGAGGTCGTTGGTTGTTGCTGAATGTCCTGGGCCATTTTTTAGTTGTTGCTGTCCTGCTGTGAAGCACAGATCGCTGTGTGTGACAGCGAGACAGCAACAACTAATGTGCAGGGAGCAGGAGCCGGCTTCTGCGGAGGCTGGTAACCAATGTAAACATCGGGTAACCAAGAAGCCCTATCCTTGGTTACCCGATATTTACCTTCGATACCAGCCTCCTCCACTCTCACTGTCAGTGCCGGCTCCTGCTCTGTGCACATGTAGCTGCAGCACACATCAGGTAATTAACCCGATGTGTGCTGTAACTAGGAGAGCAAGGAGCCAGCACTAAGCATTGTGCGCTGCTCCCTGCTCTGTGCACATTTAGCTGCAGCACACATCGGGTTAATTAACCTGATGTGTGCTGTAACTAGGAGACTGGGGGCTGGTCACTGGTTGCTGGTGAGCTCACCAGCAACTCGTGTAGCCACGCTCCAGCGATCCCTGCCAGGTCAGGTTGCTGGTGGGATCGCTGGAGCGTCGCAGTGTGACAGCTCACCAGCAACCTCCTAGCAACTTACCAGCGATCCCTATCGTTGTTGGGATCGCTGGTAAGTTGCTTAGTGTGACTGGACCTTAAGTCTTAAGGCCCCGTCACACTAAGCAACATCGCTAGCAACATCGCTGCTAACGAACAACTTTTGTGACGTTGCTAGCGATGTTGCTGTGTGTGACATCCAGCAACAACCCGGCCCCTGCTGTGAGGTCGTTGGTTGTTGCTGAATATCCTGGGCCATTTTTTAGTTGTTGCTGTCCCGCTGTGAAGCGCAGATCGCTGTGTGTGACAGCGACAGAGCAACAACTGAATGTGCAGGCAGCAGGAGCCGGCTTCTGCGGAGGCTGGTAACCAATGTAAACATCGGGTAACCAAGAAGCCCTGTCCTTGGATACCCGATATTTACCTTTGTTACCAGCCTCCGCTGCTCTCACTGCCAGTGCCGGCTCCTGCTCTGTGCACATGTAGCTGCAGGACACATCGGGTTAATTAACCCGATGTGTGCTGTAACTAGGAGAGCAAGGAGCCAGCGCTCAGTGTGCGCTGCTCCCTGCTCTGTACACATTTAGCTGCAGCACACATCGGGTTAATTAACCCGATGTGTGCTGTAACTAGGAGAGCAAGGAGCCAGCGCTCAGTGTGCGCTGCTCCCTGCTCTGTACACATTTAGCTGCAGCACACATCGGGTTAATTAACCCGATGTGTGCTGTAACTAGGAGAGCAAGGAGCCAGCGCTCAGTGTGCGCTGCTCCCTGCTCTCTGCACGTGTAGCTCCGTGCAGTGGTAACCAAGGTAAATACCGGGTTGGTTACCCGATATTTACCTTAGTTACCAAGCGCAGCATCTTCCACGCGGCGCTGGGGGCTGGTCACTGGTTGCTGGTGAGCTCACCAACTTGTGTAGCGACGCTCCAGCGATCCCTGCCAGGTCAGGTTGCTGGTGGGATCGCTGGAGCGTCGCAGTGTGACATCTCACCAGCAACCTCCTAGCAACTTACCAGCGATCCCTATCGTTGTTGGGATCACTGGTAAGTTGCTTAGTGTGACTGGACCTTTAGGGCTGGTTCACACTAAGCGACAACGAGGTTGCTGTTACGTCACCATTTTCTGTGACGTAACAGCGACCTTGTAAGTCGCTGTTATGATCGCTGCTTAGCTGTCAAACACAGCAGCCGAAGCAGCGATCATAACCGCGAGAGCAGGGAGCCGCGCACACTGCTTAGCGCTGGCTCCTTGCTCTCCTAGCTACAGTACACATCGGGTTAATTAACCCGATGTGTACTGCAGCTACATGTGCAGAGAGCCGGCAGCACAGGCAGCGTGAGAGCTGCGGAGGCTGGTAACGAAGGTAAATATCGGGTAACCAAATTGGTTACCCGATGTTTACCCTGGTTACAGCTTACCGCAGCTGCCAGATGCCGGCTTCTGCTCCCTGCTCGCTTCATTTGTCGCTCTCTCGCTGTCACACACAGCGATCTGTGTGTCACAGCGGGAGAACGCCTTTGAAGAAAACGAACCAGGGCTGTGTGTAACGAGCAGCGATCTCGCAGCAGGGGCCAGATCGCTGCTCAGTGTCACACACAGCGAGATCGCTAATGAGGTCACTGTTGCGTCACCAAAACCGTGCCGTAGCAGCGATTTCGGTAGCGATCTCACTATATGTGAGGCACCCCTTAGGGGTACTTCTTACATAGCGAGATCGCTGCTGAGTCACATTTTTTGTGACGCACCAGTGACCTCATTAGCGATCTCGCTGTGTGTGACACTAAGCAGCGACCTGGCCCCTGCTGTGAAATCGCTGATCAGTGCTGGTTCATTTTTTGCTCGTTGCTCTCCCGCTGTGAAGCACACATCGCTGTGTTTGACAGTGAGAGAGCAGCGATCTGAATGTGCAGGGAGTCGGCGTCTGGAAGCTGCGTACGCTGGTAACCAAGGTACACATCGGGTAACCAAGCGAAGCGCTTTGCTTGGTTACCCGATATTTACCTTGGTTACTAGCGTACGCCGCTCTCGGGCTGCCAGTGCTGGCTCCTAGCACACGTAGCCAGAGTACACATCGGGTAACTAAGCGAAGCGCTTTGCTTAGTAACCCGATGTGTACCCTGACTATGAGTGCAGGGAGCCAGCGCTAACCGGTGTGCGCTGGTAACCAGGGTAAATATCGGGTAACCAAGCAAAGCATTTTGCTTAGTTACCCGATATTTACTTTGGTTACCAAGCGCAGCATTGTTTCCACGAGTCGCTGGTGGCTTGTCACTGGTCGCTGGTGAGATCTGCCTGATTGACAGCTCACCAGCGACCATGTAGCGATGCACCAGCGATACTGACCAGGTCATATAGTGGTTGGAATTGCTGGTACGTAGTTTAGTGGGACGGTACCCTTACAGTGAGGTATAGGTTCCCGTTACACGTAGCGATGTTCCAGCGATTCCCGACAACGATATAACCTGGTCAGGATCGCTGGTACGTCGCTACATGGTCGCTGTTGAGCTGTCTATCAGGCAGATCTCTGCAGCGACCAGCCAACAGCAAGCCGTATAATGACGGCTCCCTGCACATTCAGAACCGGTGCTCGTTTGTCTCCCGCCGTCAAAAACGCCGATGCGTGCTGCACACCGGGAGACCAATGAGCAAAAAATGGTCCTGATGATTGTGTCACGATCAGCGACCTCACAGCAGGGGCCTGCTCGCTGCTGCTTGTCATACACAGCGATATCGCTGGCGGGGTCGCTGATACGTCACAAAACCTGTGACGTTTCAGCGATCTCGCTAGCCATCTCGCTATGTGTGACGGGGGCTTTAGACTTCACTCACTCCTGTCTAAAATTGTGGTTGTTTGGTGGTTTTTTTTTTGTTTTTTTTTTTGGGAAGTGGGGGAGACTTTGGGGGCTTAAGGCTATGTGCGCACGTTGCGGATTTACCTCGGATTTTCTGCAGCAAATATGTAACATTTCTGCAGTCATTCCTCATCAAAACCTATGGGTATAAAAAAAAAAAACTGTGCGCATACTGCGGGTTTTTTTGTTTGTGTTTTTTTTTTTTTTTTGTTTTTTTTACCTGTGGATTTACCTGCGGAATTTCCGTTGCAAAATTAATGTGCATGTCACTTTTTCTGCAGGTACCTGCGTTTTTTGCCATAGATTATGATAAAAAACCGCATGGACCAACCTGCAGAAAAATCGCGACAACAAACGCGGGTGCGGTATTCTGCCAGTGGGTGCGGATTTTTTTTAAGAAAAGTCCATTTTCTAGTGTGCACATAGCCTTAAACTGTAGCTTACATTTCTTCAGCCTTAGCTATAGCACGGTGAAGGTCAGGTCAAAAAAGCGCGTTAACCTACAAACAGGGGCATGTGTGAGCTATTAACCCCTTCCTACCCATGCTTGTTGTAGTAATATGAAAGTAATAAAATACGTTTTATTACATATTCCCTATGTAAATGATCAGAGGCTGTAGTACCCTGGGCGTTGCATCACCCTGTGGGCGTTTGAATGCTTTCCATGGGATCACTCCCCTGTGAGTGTGATACCATGGATTTACATGAGCAAAGTCAGTTAGCGCCTTCAGAATCCCACGCGTGCTCACTTGCCGCCTTCTCATCCTGGTGGTTACTTACCACGTTCAGCCGCACATGGTCGGAACCACAGGAGTCTTCTGAGCATGCGCAGTGCGTGTCTGAAGCCAACAAGCAAACACCAGGATGAGAAGGAGGCGAGAATGGTAAGCGCACATGTGAGATTCTGAAGGAGCTGACGTGACTTCGCTCATGTAAATCCATGGTATCACACCCACAGGAGCATGATACCATGGAAAGCATGCAAATGCCCACGGGATGATGCAGCGCCCAGGGGGGCTACAGCCTCTGATCATTCAAAGTCTCAGATTGAACACACAGGATCTATTTTAATACTGTGTGTGGCTCAGTGACACTGTAGAGGTCCATGTGCTGAGGAGGGGTAGAAGGCACACTGCATCTTTTCCTAACCACAAAGATGCAGCCTTTTTGGCCCTAAAAAACGCAGCCGAGGCAAAAACGCATCCAAAAAAAGCACGTTTGACACACTTTTACCACATTTTACCCAATTCGTTTAAGTCAAATCTATTGACTGGAAGGGCTCAAACACAAAAAGAATTGACATGCTGCATCTTCAAAAATGCAGCTAAAAAAATGCAGTGTGGACCGTAAAATAGAAATATCATAGCCTTTGCTGGGAGAAGGAAATGCATGAATTTAGTAGCATCTCTGTGACTTCAAAATGCACCAAAACCGCAGTAACAAATGCAGTGTGTGAACATAGACTTTAGGTCCAAAATCACTTAATATTGTTGCCTAGACAGGGAATTTTTTTTTTTCCTCACCAACATAAAATGTACTGTTTATGGTTCGCACAACATTGTGCAAATGGGCATGTGTCAGCCTGCTTATACTGGGTCAGGAATATGAAAATATACTTTCATATTCCTGACCCATTATAAGCAGGCTGACAGATACCCATTTGCACTATGCTGTATGGACTATAAACAGTACATTTTATGTTGGCGAGAAAAAAAAAATTATATACCGGTAGATTTATATTTTATATAAAAAAAATTTTTTTTTCTCTTCTTCAAAAAGATGTGGGTTCTCCCTCCTTTTTCATATCCTGCACAGGAACAGCTGTTGGTTGTTGTTGTTGTTTGTTGTGGTTGGTGGTATTTGTGGTTGGTTGTGACGTGGGGGTCCCTCCATTTTTCTAAAACAGCCATGGTACAGCAACTCTGGGATGATATTAAGATGGGAAGGCCCATTGATATTTGGCCCTTTCCAGCCTAGCTATAGCAGCCCACAGCTGCCCCAGGAGTGGTGCATCCATAAGATGCTCTAATTCTGGCTCTGGACCTGGCTCTTCCCGTTACCCTGGTGCGGTAGCAATGGGGGTAATAACGAATTAATGGCAGCCCACAGCAGCCACTAGGTCCTAGATTAGTGATGGCAGTAGTCTAAGACTCTGCCCCATCACTAATCTGTAAGTGAAAGTAAATATACACTTCCAAAATCCTTTATTTGGAATAAAATACAAAAAACACCCTCTTTCAACACATTAACCCCTAAACACTCCTGCAGGTCTGAAAGTAATCCACACTAGGTCCCACGGCAATTCAGCTCTGCTACATCCCTGTCCTGTTACAGCGAGCACCATAGAGCATGACTGCCACGCTGACAGCAGACAGAGCCGCACGATAAGAATTAACTCAGGTGAAGCTCTGATGTCAGTGCCTCAACACAGGCAGTAGTGCAAGGCCCACAGCTGTGATGTCAGAGGTTCATTTTCATCGCGCGGATCTTTCTGTCACGGCCTGATTTGCGGCCACAGGTGAAGGACTGCAGCTCTGACCGGAAATCACCTGAGTGACGGCACCACAGATCGTGCAGCTCACTTCAGTCACTCGGGTGATTTGCTGTCACAGGTGGAGGACTCCAGCTGTGGCAGCTGCTAACCTGAGTGATGTCACTGCTGATCACACAGCAACTGAAGTGAGTCCTGAGTTCAGTGAGCAGTCATGCTCAATAGTCGCTCGCTGTGAGTTTCAGATGTAGCAGTGCTAGAAGTGTCGTGGGACCTCGTGTGAATTACGTTGGACCTGGAGGGGTGTTTGGAGGGTTATTAAAGTGGTGAAAGAGGGTGTGGTTTTTCTTTTTTTGTTTTAGGCTGGGGGGCTGCCAATAACGTGGGTCTCCCAAGCCTGAGAATACCAGCCCCCAGCTGGAGGGACTGTATGCCGTTTTTTTAAATTATTTATTGTACTGTACGATATAGATCCGGCGGCTGTGATTGGTTGCAGTCAGACAGCTGTCACTCAGCGTGGAGACGCGTCTAACTGCAACCAATTTTATTGGCGCCGGTGGGTGGGGAAGTAATGAATATAAGGTGAGCCTAATGAGCGGCTGGCACTTTCAGAAGCAGGAGAGGCTGCGGCAGTCATGTAACAGCTGTGCTGCGCCGGTGATCGGTGAGTATGAAGCGGAGAGAGGATGGAGAAAAGTTGGTGACCTGTGTTTTTCTTGATCCAAAACGCAGTGCAAACGCACAGCTAACCATTTTGGTTGTGCTTTGACACATTTATTCATGTCAATGGGTGGTAAATGTTCACAAAATGCAATGACGTGCTGCTTTTTTTTTTCTTCTTCAACAATTTTGACAAATATTTGTTAAACAAAACGTTGCCTAAAAAAAAAAAAAAGCAACGTGCACATAGAATTTCTGATTTATCATAGACTTTGCTGGGGAAGCAAAACGCATGCATTTTGTCAATGACACAGTGCACTTTAAATCACAACCAAAATGCAACTTGCGCACATGGCCTTAAAGAATGATAAAGAAAAAAAGGTATATCAAAAAAGATTTAGAGAAACTACAGACTCAAGACCCCTAGGAGTGGAGACATGGAGTACTAGAATTAGGGCTCATTCACCCGCCTGTTCCGTTTTTGCCGTCCACAAAAAACAGTCCTGTGTTTTGTTTTTTTTTCTTCACGGATGCATTTATGAGATAACCGCATCCGTCCCGTTCCGTAAACTGTTTGTGTGTCATCCGTGTGACTTCTGTTTTTTTGGTGGACTGCAAAAAGATGGAAGGAGAGATACATGCAGTCCAGGGTATCTAGCCAGATGCTTTTCCCCATATAAAGTTAATGGGGAACAGAATCTGGGGCAAAGGGGTAGAAACAAACGCTACATACTCACCGGCACAGCTGTAACTGCTCCCGCGGCAACTCTTTGCTCTTCCTGAGCCGGCCGCACATTAGGCTTATACACATTCGCACCTCCCCCCCCCCCATCTGTGATTGGTTGCAGCCAAACAGCTGACACTCAACGTGGGAGTGTGTCTGACTATAACCAATCACAGCCACTGGTGGGTGCGTCTATATCCTACAGTACAATAAACAATTTAAAAAAGCAGCGTGCAGTCTCCCCCCTCAATTTTGATACCAGTCAAGATAAAGTCTCACAGCTGCTGGCTGGTATTCTCAGGCTGGGGAGACCCGCGTCATTGGGACCCCCCCCCCCCCTCCCCAGCCTAAAAACTTCAGCCGGCCGAAATTGGCGCATCCATTGGATGTGACAATCCCGCGACTTTACCCTGCTTATCCCATTGCCCTGGTGCGGTGGCAAACGGGGTAATATATGGGGTTGATACCAGATGTGTAATGTCACCTGGCATCAAGCCCAGAGGTTAGTGATGTCACAGCGTCTTATCAGATACCCAATATCATAACTCAAGTCAGTAATTAAAAAAAATATAAAAAAAAAATTATTTGAAAAAACACTCAATCACATTCCCTCTTTCACCAATTTATTAAAAGAAAAAACAAATCTAGGTCTGGCGTAATCCAATAAGGTGGTCCCAGGACAATCCATACTCGCTGTCCCAGTCAAAGAAGAACAGAATGATACCCACAGGCTGGGAGCGCAGTGCAGTGACCTAAGGTAACATCAATAAGTCAGCCCAGGTCATTGCAGGGCATGACAAGTGCTGACTTCTGGAGGTTAGCTAGGTACATTACCTGGGTGATGAAGTCTGCTGAACTCCTGACGTCAGCTCTCGTCACTAAGTGTAATGACCGCCATGTTCACAAGCGAAGTATCGCAAGCGGCCCGTGACGTCACCGCTAGTCACAGTCTCCGGCTGCCCGCGAGAGGTGATCTGAGAAGGGGGTGGTCATGTAAGTAAGTGATGAGTGATGATGTCAGGAGTGCAGCAGACTTCATCACAGCAGGTAATGAACTTTACTAACCTCCTGACAGCAACACCCATCCCCACAGCTGCTGACACACTGCAGGGCAGGAGCGGGACACAGACTGCATGGGCACCCGACGGAAATCACACGGAAGTGCTTCTGTGTGGCTTCTGGGGATTTTGCAGACCCATTGACTTGTACTGGGTCAAGGTCCGTTATTACGGAACAGAATAGGACATGTTCCATAATAACGGAACGGACTTACGGCATCTGATATGGTTTTTTTTTTTGTTGTTTTTGTATTATCGGATGCACACAAGACATTGAAAAGATGGTCTTGTCAGTAGGTCCGCAAAAAAACAGGAACTGACCAGGACAAACGGAACGGTCGTCTGAATGAGCCCTAAAATAAATGGGATATGATCAATGTGAGTCTTTGGCTATTTTTTTGCATTGCAAGATATTGCTGGCTGTGGTTCATGTGGCTGCTCAAATGCGCATATCTGAATACCATTAACAGTGGCTCAAGTAAGATGTCCTTCCGCATAATATTATACAGAATCTGAAATACAATATTTTTTTTATCACTAAGGTTTTAATAGTGAATACATCACCTTAAGTATTTTAGAGTTTTGCAATTAAATAAATAAAAAAAATATACACTTATAGATCTAGTCTCTAACCCTCTTCACCACTGGGCAAATTTTCTGTTTTTCATTTTTTTCCCATCAATATAGTCATGAGGGCTTGTTTTTTGTGGGATTAGTTGTACTTTTTGAATGACCCCATGCACTTTGCCCCATATTGTACTGGAAAACTGGGGGGAAAAATGCCTAGTATGAAATTGCAAAAGAAAGTGCAATTGGACAAATGTGGTGTGGGTTCTTTTTTTTTTTTTTTTTTTTTTTAATACCATATTCACTATGGGATTAAACCTGGCATTATTATTCCCTAGATCAGTACAAGTTCATAGGTACAAACATGTATAGTTTTTACTTTTTCAGTGCTGAAGTGGTGAAAAAAAATTCAGAAGTTTGAAGACATAAGAGAACGTTTGTCGCCATTTTCCGAGATGCATAGCTGTTATGATTCAGGGACCAAGGAGGATCAAAAAAAATGCGGAAGACCAAAAAGTAACCAGAGTGCTGGAACCTTAACGAACTGTAGACCTAATCCTGACACACAACTAGAAGTAGCCATGGGACAAGCCTATGATGACCTAGTCGTCTCAACACAGCCGGAGAACTAAATATTCTTACAGATAGAAATATTAGAGAAGCTAATCTGCCTCGGAGCAATCCGCAAAGATATAGATAGTCCCCCACATGTAAAGACTACGGTGATATAGTAAAACACAATACAAAGCTAGAAAAACTGGTTCAGCAAAGGTGAGTCCCAAACTATCTTTATAGGAAAGGATAGGAAGGAGTACTGTCTGTAGCTGTAAAAACCCTAATAAATACCAGCATGTCTGATATGGAAAAACCCTGAGACCAAACGGCCTTCTCCCCACTATATCAGCACTCTGATGTTACTGGGATCCAAAAACACTAATATAGATGAGGGACTGAATTAATACCAAGCATGACAAAACAAAATACATTGCAGAATCATGGAGCTGGGTATACAGACACTCCCAGCAGGAAATGATCCAATTCCACCAGGAACTCCAAACAGGCAAAATAGGACTCAAGCATTAGTATCAAAGCAGAAAAAACAAAAAGAAAGTGGAAACAATAAACAGAGGTACAAGACCAACTTATCTGAGAGGAGTTCTCGTAGAGAGCAGGGCTGGTTTCAGAATGTCCTTAACACACAAGATATCCATTGAAAACCGGCAAGTAATAGGAGAAAACTACTCAGCTATATAGCCCAATCTGAGAGACCTGATTGCCAGTTCTCCACAGGTATGTGGCTTTCATTCCACAAATAAACTGCACTGCCAGCATTGAGCACAAGAGGGGGCCCCAGAGTGAATAATGTAATCACAACAGTACCTCTCCCCCTCGAGGAGGGGTCACCGAACTCTCACCGGAACCTCCGGGTTTATCAGGATGGGCTCGATGAAAAGCACGATCAAGCAATCAGCATGTATGTCGGAAGTAACCACCCAAGAATTATCCTCCTGACCATAACCTTTCCACCTAACCAGATACTAGAGCTTCTGTCTAGCAATACGGGAATCCAAATTTTTTTTCCACTACATATTCCAGATCCCCTTCAATCAACACATGGTCAGGAGGCGCAGCCATGGGCACTACCGGTTCAACATATTTTTTCAACAAAGACTTATGAAAGACATTGTGAATCTTGAAAGTCTCTGGAAGAGCCAAACGGAAAGAAACAGGATTATCTTCGAAATTTTATAAGGTCCAATAAACCTTGGCTTAAATTTCGGAGAAGAAACTTTCATAGGAACATGTCTGGAAGACAACCAGACCAAGTCCCCTACCTTAAACCGGGGGCCCACAGTCCTACGTCGGTTGGCAAACCGGTGGGCATTTTCCTGGGAATGGGACAATTTATCCACCACTTGATCCCAAATATGCTGCATTTTCTCTACTGCCGAATCAACACCCGGGCAGGTGGAAGCCTTCATCTGCCTCAAAAAAAACAGAGGATGAAACCCAAAATTGCAAAAAAAGGAGACATCAAAGTGGCCAAACTGACTCTATTATTAGGAGAAAACTCAGCCAATAACAAAAAAGAAACCCAGTCGTCCTGATCAGCCGACACGAAACATCGCAAATAGGTTTCCAAAGTCTGATTTGTCCTCTGTCTGTCCATTGGTCTGAGGATCATGAAACGCAGAAGAGAAGGATAACTCAATTCCCAGCCTAGAACAAAAAGCTCTCCAAAATCTAGACACAAACTGGACTCCCCTATCGGACACAACATTCTCAGGAATACCATGCAAACGAACCACCTGACGAAGAAACAAAGGTGCCAACTCCGAAGCTGATGGAAACTTAGGCAGTGGCACCAAATGAATCATTTTGGATCTATCACAGATTACCCAAATAACCGTCATCCCCTGAGAAACAGGGAGATCCAAAATAAAATCCATTGAGATGTGAGTCCATGGTCTCTTGGGCACCGTCAATGGCAATAATGGGCCACTAGAACGAGAACAAGAAGACTTGGATCTAGAACAGATTCCACAGGACTGCACAAAACTCCTCACATCACGAGACTGAGAAGGCCACCAAAAGGACCTACTCACCAAATCCCCAGTGCCAAAAATCCCAGGATGATCAGCTAACACAGAACAATGAACTTCAGACATCACTCTACTCCTCCATTGGTCAGGAACATACAATTTCCCCCCAGGACATCTTTCACATTTGTTCTCCTGAAATTGCTCAAGAGCAAGCCTCTAATTGGGTGAAATCGCAGACAGAATCACTCCCTCATGCAGGATAGTAGCAGGCTCGGTCACATCCAGAGAATCAGCAAAGAAACTCCTAGAAAGGGCATCCGCCTTAATATTCTTAGTACCCGGAATATAAGAGACCACAAAATTAAAGCGTGTGAATAACAAGGCCCATCTAGCTTGCCTAGGATTCAACCTCCTGGTAGGTTCAAGATAGATCAAATTCTTATGATCAGTAAGTACAACAATTTGATGTCTCGCCCCCGCTAGCCAATGTCGCCATTCTTCAAAGGCCCACTTCATAGGAAATAATTCCCGATTCCTCACATCATAATTTCGCTCCAGTGGTGAAAATTTCTGGGAAAAAAAAAAGCACAGGGTCTAATTTTAGAAGTCACAGGGTCTCTTTGGGACAAGATAGCCCCAGCTCCGATCTCTGAGGCATCGATCTCCACCTGAAAAGGAATAGACAAATCAGGCTGCCGCAAGACTGGAGCAGAAGTAAACCTTATAAGCTCCTGAAAAGCCAAGACTGCCTCTGAAGACCAATTCACAACATCACCTCCCTTCTTGGTCAAATCAGTCAATGGCTTGACAATACTGGAAAAATTGCGTATGAATTTACGATGGAAATTAGCAAAACCCAAAAACTTCTGAAGGCCTTTCAAAGAAGTAGGCTGAACCCAATCATGAATGGCCTGGACCTTGACCGGATCCATCTCGATAGAAGATGGGGACAAAATAAATCCCAAAAAAGAGATCTTTTGTACGCCAAACAGATGATTAGATCCCTTGACATAATGCATTGTCCCTGAGAACCTGAAACACTGTCCAAACCTGTTCAACATGAGAATCCCAGTCTTCAGAAAAAATCAAAATGTCATCCAAATAGACAATCAAAAACTTGTCCACAAAATCCCGGAAAATATCATTCATGAAAGATTGAAAGACGGAAGGGGCATTAGTGAGCCCAAAGGGCATCACCAGGTACTCAAAATGCCCCTCAGGAGTATTAAACACCGTCTTCCATTCATCACCCTGCTTAATGAGAATGAGATTATATGCTCCCCGAAGATCGAGCTTAGTAAACCAACTAGCACCCTTCACTCTAGAAAACAGGTCGGAAATCAGAGGCAATGGATACTGATATTTAACCGTGATTTTATTAAGGATATGATAGTCAATATAGGGCGGCAATGAGGCATCGTCTTGGCCACAAAGAGAGAAAACAGTGCCCAGAGGTGAAGATGATGGTCTGATGTGACCCTTCTCCAAAGACTCCTTAATATAAGTATGCATAGCAACATGTTCAAGTACAGATAAATTGAAAAGCCGTCCCTTTAGAAAATTTACAACCAGGCACTAATTCAATAGCGCAATCATAGTCCCTAGGCGGAGGCAAAGACGCAGCCTCGGTCTCATTAAATACATCTATGAAATCCGCCAAATAGTCAGGAACCTCCCGTGTCTGAGATGAAATAGATAAAACAGGAGTATCACTATGCACACATTGGCAGTCCCAACTAGTCACAGATAAAGATGTCCAATCCAGAACTGCATTATGGGCTTGCAACCAAGGAAATCCCAGTACCAAAATGTCATGCAAATTATGCAAGACCAAACACTTACCACCTGATGGTCAGGTGTGACCCGCATTGTCACCTGGGTCCAAAACTGGGGCTTATTTTCAGCTAAAGAAGTAGCATCAATACCCCTCAAAGGGATAGGAGCATGCAAGGGACCATAGGAAAACCACAACGCTCAGCAAACCCAAAATCCATCAAGTTCAGGGCAGCTCCTGAATCAATAAAAGCCATAGCCGAAAATGATGATAGGGAACAAATCAAAGAAACCGACCAAAGAAACTTAGACTGTAAACCGCCCAAAGTAAATGAACGGGCAAATCGTTTCTTGCGCTTAGGTCAGACAGAAATAGTATGAGAGGCGTCTCCACAGAAGAAACATAACATATTACGCCGTTTAAATTCCTGCCATTCCGCCCTAGAAAGGACCTTATCACACTGCATAGGCTCCGGAGACTGCTCTGAGAGCAACACCTCTGCTCGTATTGTTTTACGTTCACATAAACGTCTATCAATCTGAATGGCCAATGACACAGAGTCATTGAGACCAGAGGGGACAGGAAAGCCAACCATAACATCCTTTACAGACTCTGCCAACCCCTTCCGAAAGAGAGTCGCAAGCGCCGCATCATTCCACTCTGTAAGCACAGCCCACTTAGGAAATTTCTGACAATATACTTCTGCAGGTTCCTGACCCAGGATCAAAGCCAATAAAGTTTTCTCGGCTTGATCAATAACATTAGGTTCATCATATAACAACCCCAGAGCCTGAAAAAAAATTCCACAACAGCAAGAGCAGGATCTTCAGACGCCAGGAAAAAGGCACAATCCTGGGGGTCACCACGCAGCAAAGAGATAACAATCTGAACTCGCTGCCTGGAAGACCCTGAGGACTTTGGTTTCAGGGCAAAAAATAACCTACAATTGTTCTTGAAGTTAAAAATTTAGACCGATACCCAGAGAATAAATCAGGTAAAGGTATCTTAGCTTCTACAGCAGGTGTTTGGGCAAGATAATCTGATACAGTATATCCTTAACCTAAGACGTAAGCTGATCAACTCACTCAGCTAATTGTGTAATATCCATAACAGCACAAGATCCTCCAGGGCACCCAGAGATAAAGAGGAAAAACACACAAAAAAAATTGACACATCCCCCCCCCCTCTTTTGAGTACCCTAGAATCCTAGGTAAGACTGGTGCTACTGTTATGATTCAGGGACTGAGGCGGATCAAAAAATGCGGAAGCCCAAAAAGTAACCAGAGTGGCTGGAACCTTAACGGACTGTAGACCTAATCCTGACACACAACTAGAAGTAGCCATGGGACAAGCCTACGAGCACCTAGTCGTCTCGACACAGCCAAAGACCTAAATATTCTTACACATAGAAATATAAGAAAAGCTAATCTGCCTCGGAGAAATCCCCAAAGATATAGATAGCCCCCCATATGTAAAGACTATGGTGATATAGTAAAACACAATACAAAGCTAGAAAAACTGGTTCAGCAAAGGTGAGGCCCAAACTATCTTTATAGGAAAGGATAGGAAGGAGTAATGTCTGTAGCTGTAAAAACCCTAATAAATACCAGCACGTCTGATATGGAAAAACCCTGAGACCAAATGGCCTTCTCTCCCACTATATCAGCACTCCGATGTTATTGGGATCCAAAAACACTAATATAGATGAGGGACTGATTTAATACCAAGCATGACAAAACACAATACATTGCAGAATCATGGAGCTGGGTATACAGACACTCCCAGCAGGAAATGATCCAATTCCACCAGGAACTCCACACAGGCAAAATAGGAATCAAGCATTAGTATCAAAGCAGAAAAAACAAAAAGAAAGTGGAAACAATAAACAGAGGTACAAGACCAACTTATCTGAGAGGAGTTCTCGTAGAGAGCAGGGCTGGTTTCAGAATGTCCTTAACACACAGGATATCCATTGAGCACCGGCAAGTAACAGGAGAAAACTACTCAGCTATATAGCCCATCTGAGAGACCTGATTGCCAGTCCTCCACAGGTGTGTGGCTTTCATTCCACAAATCAACTGCACCGCCAGCACTGACCACAAGAGGGAGCCCCAAACTGGAAAATGTATTCACAACACATCGCGTTCTCATTCTTCAGTATCTGGGCCTGTGTGAGGGTTTATTTTTTGCGTCTTGAGCTTGAGCTGATCATACCATTTTTGGGTAGATACGATATTTTGATCACCTATTGTATTTTAATGCAATGTTACTTCTATCAAAACTTTACCAATCAGATTAGTTGATTTTCTGTTTTTATTTTGCATTTCTTAATATAGCAATACCAAGTGTGTGTGTGTGTGTGTGTGTGTGTGTGTGTTTTTGTTTTGGGCAGCCAGAAACAGAGCAATGATTGCCAGAGCAATCTGTCAGAGTTTAACAGCCTAAGGCTATGTGCGCACTTACCGGATTTTGCCGCGGATTTTTCGCGGATTTGCTGCATGTTTCGCTGCAGAAAATGTTCATAACATCTCTGCAGTGAATCACCAGCAAATCCTATGGAGAAAAAAAATCCTGTGCGCACTGGGCGGAATTTGACAGCTGCATGTTTTGCTGCGGGAATCCCGCAGCAAAAACAAGTGCATGTCACTTCTTTTCCGCACATCGCTGCGGGATTTCACTCCATTGACTCAATGTTAATCATGAAATCCCGCAGGGAATAACGCAGGCAGCAAATTCTGTGCGGTTCACTGCGTTTTCCTGCGTTATTCCCTGCGGTATTTCGCGGTTTATCTCCGGTAATGTGCATCGCCTGTCTGCGGTTTTGCAGGGAAGTGATGTCATTACAGGAAGAGGAAGCCGTGCAGAGAATAAACACACACACAGATCACACACAGACATCACAGACACAGAACACAGACACAGACATATAGAACACACATAGAAAGAAAACGGAAATATAGAAAAAAAAGAACGTGGACTCCGCTGCATATTCACCGTCCAGCCGAGGTAAGCACACAGCGGCGGCCCGGTATTCTCAGGCTGGGGAGGGAGAGGGGCAGGGATAATGTCCCCCGCCTCACTCCCCCTCCCGCAGCCGAGAATATCAGCCGCAGCTGCCCCGGCACTGTCGCATGCAATATGCGGCAATACCGGCGTGTCCTCGGCTCTTCTTGCCACCGTGTAGCAGTGGTGGCAAGGTAATACAAGGGTTAATGGTGATGGGGGACTACCGCCATTAACCCCAGGCTTGATCATGGCAGCGTCTATGTGACAGCTGACATGATCAACCCGTAAGTAAAGTGAAAAAACACAGACACCGAAAAATCCTTTATTTTAAATAAAACAAACAAGCCTCGTTCACCATTTTATTAACCCCCCCCCCCAAACAAAGCTCCGGCGTAATCCACAGCTCCGGCTCCGGCGTCCTGCACTGCTGACATCCAGCCGCGACTGTCACAGACACAGCGCTGAATGCAGCAGACAGCAGAGGTAATTACCGGTCATTTCCCACGGTCGGTAATGTGAACTCACTGCCGACCGTGGGAAATGCAGCGATCTGTCCTCTATCTATCCCTCTATCTATCTGTCTATCTATCTATCCCTCTATCTATTCTTCTCTCTATCTACTATCAGAATTAAATGTATTTTTTTTTTTTTTCTTCAATATGCTTTATTGCATTGAATGCAATAAAGCACATCCCAACCCGCACGCGGCAAAACCGCGGCAATACCGCGAACAATACCGCGGTAAAACCGCAGCAAACCGCGGCAAACCGCATGCGGTTTTCGGATGCGGTTTCCCGCGGTTTTTTACCGCGGGTGCGGTAATCTTTGAGGGCATGCGGAATTTTCTCAAGAAAATTCCACTTCCCAGTGCGCACAGAGCCTTAAGGAATTAACAGGCGCGGGTGGATCTCCCATATTAGCTGAACATGTCGGCTGATCAGAGCCCACATCAAAGAGAGGGATGCAATCTAGGATGGGTGTATATATACATCCTAGGTCGTTAACTGGTTACGCTTTTAAATTTGATTAAGGCCAGCATCACCTGGCATGGCTGCACACTCTCCCGACAGGAACGGGTCAGCTGCATATATTTCTATGCAGCCGAGACTCTGTTGTCCGGAAAGTGTGCAGTCGTGACGGGTGATGCCGATGCGAGACTTGCGTAAGTGTGACTCTGGCATAAGTAACTTTGTTTTACCATCAATTAATTTTGTGGGAAAAGAGAGCAGGGATTTAAAGTGAACCTGTCAGGTGCAATATGCACCCAGAACTACGAGCAGTTTTGGGTACACATTGCTAATCCCTGCCTAACTGTCCTTGGTTCTAGTAGCTTACATAAAGAGATCTTTAGAAAAATTATTTCTAAAGATCTTTTATGATATGTTAATGAGGGCAGGGATTAGTCGCAAGGGCGTTGGTTCCTACACTCGTTCCGCCCATAGGGGCGTGCTAACATGCTATTCAATGCAACATCACCAACGGTGACGCGCGTATCTGTGTCTGCTGCTGTCACTGTTGATCTGGACGCTGAGCATTTCTGGTGCAGTTCCTGCGTTCGTTCCGCCCTCTTAGTATATGAAGCATCACCAGTAGTGAGGCGCGTACCTATGTCTGCTGTCGCCGCTGATCCAAAGTCCCAGTAATTCTGGTCATGTGCACTAGACCTCTCTAAAGCCTGGACGCATACACCCAGTTTCATGCTGCGCATGACCGGTAGGGCTGGACGATCAGATCAGCAGACACAGATACAAGTGTTACAGCTGATGATGCTGCATTGAATAGCATGTTAGCATGCCACTATGGACAGAATAAGCGTAGGAACGCCCTTGTAACTAGTCCCTGCCTCATTAGTATATCATAAAAGAGCTTTAGAAATACTTTTTCCTTTCCCATGACAGCACTGTACATGAGAGAGTGTATCCGGCCCCAGGAACAGGAAACCTTTCTGAAATAAAAGGGGTGGCATCTCTCCCAAGTCCCATTGTGGTTTCCTGTTCCTGGAGTGGATACTGAAGTTTCCTTGGTGAAATTTCTCCAGATAATCGGGTTTCGGCGGGCCAGGAAGTTTCCGGGATCCAGGTGTCATGGGGGGCTGCGCTGGTCACATGTCACGGCCTCCTTCTTCCATGCCGATGTTGCACAGTTGAGATGTTTCTGATCGGGCAGTGGTCCATGGGTTGGCTTACAGGGCAGGTGTACCAGCTGGGGCTCGCTCCTCCACATGGACAGCTGGGGCAGTGACACTGCAGCCACTTCTGTACCTCGGAAGGCGATGCGGCATGTGCCGTTTTTGTGCTGGAAATTGCTCATGGCTGTGTGCACAGGCTCCACTTGCACTTCCGGAGTAAGTGGGGACCAGAGAGGCTAATGGGAGTGGAAGTGACAGCGCACACCGAGGATGGCATCACAGACCACCTCCGAGTTTAGAGTCTGTGTCTGCAGGATTTAAAAGTGATGGGAAAGCCTGTCATTTCGGACAATGAAAAACTAATAAGAGCTACTATTGGGATGGAATCCCGAAAAGAACAATGATCAGTCCAGGACACCATATTCTCCAACCTAGCAGAGCGCAGGCATAGGGTCTTCCCCGTACATAAAAACCTGCTGAATCTCATTACGAAAGAATGGAAAAAAACAGGAAGGTGTCTGTCCCCCAACTTCTGAAAAGAAAGTATCCTTTTCCAGAAGATTTGTGCCAATCTTGGGAAAAAGCGCCAGCGATAGCTAAGGTCTCTAAAAACATGATCTCATGATCTTGGGTCCTAGGGTCTTTGAAAAACCCATTGGAGAAGGTGGACACATTCCTAAAGGGAGCTAGGGAACCAGCGGCAGGATCCTTCAAGCCCAACATTGCTGCTACTTGCACTGCAAGATCCCTGGCAAAATAGCTGCAAGAACTTGAGGTCCAGATTAGAGATACATGCCCAAGGGAACGGTTGCTAGAAGCTCTAACAACCATTCAGAATGCAGATAACATCCTGGCCGACGCCTCAGTAGATGGGGTTAGGTTAGCAGCCCATGCCTGTGCCCTATCCAATTCCAGCAGAAGGGCATAATGGCTAAAAAACTGGAACACTGCTTTTCAATCAAAGATGAGGTTATGTG
This sequence comes from Anomaloglossus baeobatrachus, assembly GCF_048569485.1. Classification (NCBI taxonomy): domain Eukaryota; kingdom Metazoa; phylum Chordata; class Amphibia; order Anura; family Aromobatidae; genus Anomaloglossus; species Anomaloglossus baeobatrachus. Next base: position 134,404,404 of record NC_134358.1, read on the forward strand.
CAGTTCCATGCCAGAGGGACTATCCGGGTCGGCTCTAGCCAACATCCTGGAGAAAGCAGAAGATAAAAAGAAAGGTTTTCCTCCACCCTCTGGATCAAGGTTTAGAGGTTCCTTTCAGACCTCGGGAGGAAGAAAGGGCCAGAAAGAAACCAGTTTCAGGGGGTGCCTGTGAGGAATAGACAGAGAGAGAGCTCAGTCTTAGGGGTGTTTATTTAATAAACCCTCCCAAAGAGGAGCCCCTAGAAAGCAATGACCACAGTCCTTGAGTGGGGGGAAGGCTCAAACAATTTTGCCATCAGTAGGCTGGCCGCCGACTGGGTGTTAAGAACAGTCTCTCAGTCTTAGGCTCAATTTTTCTTTCCTTCCCCCATAACGCATGCAGAGTTCTCAGGTGGGCCTAAAGAATCAGGGGATTCTGGAGCATAAAGTCCTTTTGTTGATAGGGAAAAAAACGTAGTGGTAAGGGTTCCAGTAGCAGAAGGTGGTCCCGGGTAATACAGCAACCTGTTCTTATTAAAAAAAAAAACCAGGATCATTTTCAATCTGAGATCTCTGAATCGCTACCTGTCAGTAGAAAGATTCAAGATGAGACCCTAAAATCAACAGTATGCTTACTATTCCCCTTCTGCTACATGGTGATAATAGATCTGATGGATGCTTATTACCACATCCCTATCTACAGAGAACACAAAAAAATACTTCAGGCTGGCGGTAATAATCAAAGGTGAGCTGACTCCTCTCCAGTATCAGTGTCTTCCATTTGGCATTGCAGTAGCCTCAAGGGTATTCACCAAACTAGTGGCAGATATGGTATGTTAGACAAGAAAGAGATGTCTTAATAGCTCCTTATCTGAACGACTTTTGAATGTGGGAAAATCAAGAAGGGATTGTTCATCAGCCATAAGCCAGGTCTCCTCAGTCCTCTGAGTTGGGATGGTTGGTGAACGAGAGAAAATCAAGGAAAGTCACAGTTCAAAATCAGTTATTTTTGGGCATCAACCTACACTCAGTGCGGTAGTACCGTTTCCTTCCAACCGAGAAAATAGTCAAAATAAAACTGAAAATCCTATCCGTTCAGATGAAGCTGAGGATTTCTCTAAGGGGAGCAATGTCTCTATAAAGGTCGGTTAAATCTATAATCACTGCAGTACAGTGGGCTTAACTTCACACAAGAAGCCTTCAGGGACAAATTTTGTCTTTCAGTCGGCTGGAATAAATCTCGAACACATGGTCCAACTGTCAGGAGAGGTCCTGAGATCACTGGATTGGTGGCAGGACGAAGACAACCTCAGGAGAGGGGTTCCCTGGAACACATAGGAGCTGGTGGTTATCACTACGGCTGCCAGTCCAGTGGGGTGGGGAGCCCACCTAGTGGACAAGTAAGTACCTTCAAGAGGAATAGGAACCAACCTTCACAAGCAGCTCCTCAAACCTCAAAGAACTAATAGGAGAGTCAAAGGTATTACAGTTTCTAGTAGAGAAGATCGCCTGAGAGAACGTGGTCATCTTCTCAGACAACAGTACGGTAGTAGCTTACCTAAATCAACAGGGAGGCACCAGATCAAAGCTTTGAGACAGACTCTTCAGTATAGCGGATGAGAGATTGCTCTCACTTACAGCACGTCACTTGAAGGGATCAGACAACATCATAGCCGACTACCTCAGTCGCCATGCCTTGCAACAAACAGAGTGGACTTTAAACCGGGAGGTGTTCAAACAAATTTTTCTGAGTTGGGCGGAATTAGAAATAGACTTGTTCGCAAATCAGGAAATATGGCAATTAGGTAGATTCTTTTCCCTTGATCCTAGGGGAGGACCAGAGGGAGTAGACGCACTCTTAGGGCAGAGTCACACTTGCGAATGACTCGCACTAGTGCAATGTAAGAAAATCTTGAATTGTACTCGACCCCATGTAAGACAATGCTGCAGCTCAGATCTGCTTGTTTTTCTTCAGCCCTAATCGGACTGAGGAAAAAAATTGCAGCATGCTGCGATTGTCTGCGAGAGCCGTATCAGTCGCACCCATTCAAGTGTATAGGTGTGAGAGAAACATCGGACTGCACTCGGATGTTATCCAAGTGCAGTGCTATATACTCGCAGCTTGACAATGGAGAAGATGGGGAGATTAACCCCTCCCTCTCCTCTGCAGGGCCAGTCCTCAGCTTTGCAGCTGTGACCCGATCGCAAGATCGGGTCTCAGTCGCATGACACTTGACTCACGCTCGCAAAAGAGCCTTAGCTGGGGGTCATTAGCATATCGCATCCGTTGCTCTCGCATCGGATGCCATACGCTAATGTGACTCGAGCCATACAGAGATGGAATTTCCGGCTGCCATATACATTCCCACCTTTTCCACTTATCCCGCTAGTCCTGAAGAAAATCAGGAACGAGAAGGACAGAGTCATTATGATAGCCCCCTTCTGGCCAAAGAGAGCTTGTTTCACATGGCTGAGAATTTTGTCTCTATCGCACCCCTGGATTCTACCAGACAGACCTGATCTACTTTCTCAGAGGCCGGTCCTTCATCCTCAAGTACAAGGGTTACACTTGACAGCCTTGAACTTGAGATACACCTTCTAGCGGCGAGAGGATTTTCTTAAGGCTTAATTTCCACCCTCCTTCGTAGTAGAAAGCTGGTCACTTCCACCAAGTATGCAACAGTATGGGGAAAGTTCCTGGAGTTCTTGGGGCGCCAGATAACAGGTGCCATTAGCGGAAGTGTTAGGCCCCTTTCTAGGTTCTTCTGCAGAAATACTATCTACCACCACGTTAAAAGTACAGGTAATAGCCCTGGGTACACTTATTGATAAAAAGATTGTAGCGCCCCTGAGACTAGTCGCTACAGGGTATATCATTATATCCTTCCCGGGAAGGGAAGAGGTTGGTCCGGTAAGTTTACACACACGTCACACCACTATACAGCAGGGAGAAGCAGTCACTAGGAAAGGGTTAAGAATGTTTCTACACACACAGTTCCTGGCAGACGCTAGGTGGCCGCCACTAATTAAAACTAAAGTGGTTGCCATAGCAACTTGCAAAGGTGGGAGC